>NC_022013.1:58764798-58772186 GCF_000317375.1 Microtus ochrogaster
AAGGGAAAATGTTATTTGAGATATTTCTGATTTTTTTAAACAAATGCTCATAACTATAATTCTTCTTTTTAGAACTACCTTAGCAGTGTCCCGCAATTCTAGCAAGGTATGCTTTCGTTTTTCTTTATGAATTATTCTGGCTGCTTGGCAACACTTGGAGATACCAAATTGATGGAGTGTTAAGAAAAGGGAAAGTACAGAGTGGCTGGGTCACCCACCCAAAGCCACGCAGTAAGCAGAAAGCAAGCCATCTTGAATTCGAAAACCGCAGGGGACTTTTATCATCAAGTCTCAATTATGCGATGAAATGTAATAAAAAGAAACCAAATATACAGTGACTTAAACCTATGGCGCAAGCTGACAGCTGTTTGAGGTAGGAGAGCTAAGGAGGTTTTTGTTTTCGCTGAAGACTGTGGAGCCCTCCTTCCTCACATATGTGCATCAGTTTAGAAACCTAGCCCTCCTCTGCCTCTGTGTTTGTGGAAACTTCACACTGATCAAAGCTGTCTTGTGGCCCAGGGGGAGCCTTGCTGTAAACTGAGCTTCTGTGAGGAGCCCTGCTGTCCCCTTCCAGCCAGGCTGTTGACACCGGTTAGGGGGTGGTGCTTCTCAACTCCCTTGTGAAGAAATATGTTCATTGTGCAGTCCCCTGTGCCAGGGCATCCTGAGAAGACATAGCAGCTTCTACAACCAGGAAATAAAGCTCTTTCGGATTCTTTGGAAGGAATGGGCTTCTTTAAATCAGGAGGACCAACAGGTTGGCCCAGTGGGTGAAGGTGCTTGCTGCTGAGCCTGACTAACTGCGTTTAATCTCGGGATCCCATGTGTTAGCAGAAAACGTCCTCCTGTAAGTTGCCCTCTGTCTTCCACACACATGCCCTGGCATGCAGATACATGCTCGTGTGCAGACCCCCACACCATACTGAAAAAATACAGGGATGTAAAATCAGGAGATGACCTAGCTCCAGATGTAATTTTGCATACAGACACTAGGTGTAAGGGTTTCTCACAAAGGGGGTGTCTTTTAACTTCCTAAAGTAGTTGCCTGACTGAGTTTCAGCTCACTATCCACAGCTCCTCGGCATCCAAACTGTCAAGGGCATTGAACACTGAGGGACCTCATAGGATGTGTTCCAAAGCTCTTTGAAACTGACTGTTCTGGGGGAGTTTTATATCACCCACCTGTCTCCACCCTCCCCGGTCCAACAGGAAGCGTGCATGTCCTCTGTTGGAAAGTCAGATGACAATAACACATAACTGTAACAAATCGCCTCAAAATCTCAGTGGCTTGTCAAAAGCAGGTTTATGTCTTGCTTCCCCAAGGTCAGCAGCAGCTGTGAGCCCTTGTTCACAGTTGCCCTCCTGTGTATTTAGTCTTGGCTTTCTTCTTTGGACCTTCCCACCTCAACAGTAAACCATCTCCTCCTTGCATGCAGATGAAGAGTCTGCTAGGCTACCGTGCATTTATAGTTAATTACTTTGGCTCAGAAACAAAGCCTTACATTTCCATGGTAGGGACTGCTTAGCTGTCTAAGCGCTAGGACATCTGACCTTCTCCATAACTGAGGACTGAGAAGAATGAGTTATTCACGAGCATTAACTTTCAACCACAGGAAGCCAGGGACCCTTCACAGCGAAGAGTCGCATCCACTTAACCTTTGTGGGAGCCAGATCCAGGACTGTGAGATCTTCGTGAGGAAGGGAATCCACAGGTCATGAGCTCAGTTTGTCCCCAGTCACACTCCTTGGCATTAGTCCTAACAACTGTCCCCCAAGCCTCTCTTCAGCAACTTTAATGGTCTCAGCACCTAGCTGTGACCCCTTGATAGCAACATTCGTCCTTTGTTAGAAACTGCTCTCTTTCCTGGCCAGTGCCCAGGTTTAGATCCCATGACTTTAAAATGCCTCCGGCTATCAACACGTCTCCATTGCACCCACAGCTTCATAGGTTACAGAACTTTAGTTTCCTCTGCCACCTCCCAGGTGACCTGTCCTTTCCACTCACTGTCTTCATCACTGCATGCTGTCACTTGATTTTAATGTGGTTCTCAGAAATGAGCCCCTTGTCCTAAGGCCCGAACATTGCCAAATAAAGGGTGGTGATGATTTTGAGTACTAGACAGTTCAAAAAATGTTACAGTGTCATTAGTTTTCCCAGAAGCCACGTCACGAACTGGAATTATAGTCCATGCCTAGCTGTTGGGAGTTGGGACCAAAAACTTTAACCCCCTTTCCTTCCAGAGTTGTGTCTAATAGTTTTGAGAAAAATGAGATGAAAATAAGATTAAAAGGCTTTATAAATGGTTGAGGAAGCATCTCAAGACTGACAGAAGACAGACCTCTTTGACCTATGCTATCCCGGAATTCGTTTTGATCTCGGAAGTGTGACCTCGGAGCCTTCCATCCAGTAATGAATACAATTGGTAGTGCAGGTAAGCCTCATCTACCTGACTCCATCACTGGAAGGCAAAGTTGATGGAACACATATAAGTGCCCATGCACAGGGGACAGTTAGATAGATGAACACTCATGCAAATGCAGTGTGTGCATATACAGAGATAGATAGATGATAGGTGGATGATAGACAGATAATGATGACAGATGATAGATAGATAAATAGATAGATGATAGATAGATAAATAGATAGATAGATGATAGATTTGGATTGATAGATAATAAACAGATGATAATGATGATAGATAGATAATAGATGATAGATGATAGATAGATAGATAGAAAGAAAGATAGATAGATAGATAGATAGATAGATAGATAGATAGATAGATAGATAGATAGACAGATAGACAGATAGACAGACAGACAGATAGAACCATGATGGCCAGACCTGCCTACAGAACACAAGTCCTAAGCCCTATTTAGACAGTTGAGAAGGACTATAAAGCCTTGGGATCCTCTCTCTACTGGCCTTGAAGGAAGCCAAAAAAACCAAAGCAAGCAAACAATCAAAAAGCAGTAAAAGGACAGAGTGGCCTTTTCTAAAAAGCTAGAGGCTCTTGGAAACATCTTCATTTCCTCTGAGAAGAACACTCAGCACCAAATGGAGCATCATATCACATCTCCAACTCCAAAAGCTCAGGGATCATTGTGGATGCGGGCGATCAAAAATATTGTTAGAGTTTGTGGATAACTACAAGGGAGCTGACTTTGCGGCATAGCAGTTCAGTGCACATATTAATTCACAGCGGTTGTGAGAGTGTGCACATTATCTGCGAAATTCAAGCCAGATGAAACCCCCACGTGATGGAAACAAAGCCCAGCCCTTAGCTAAGGAGCTATTGACAGTTGCTGCAAGAGGGAGTTTTCTTTAAGGATTTGGCCTCGGGTGGGTGGATCCTGCTTCAGTGAAGGCCACACATCCAAGAGTATATGGGCAAAACAAGCCATGCTTGATAGCTCCTTTTCCTTAGACATAAAGTTGAGTGAGTGGGGAAAGGGGAATGGATCTGGGAAGGTGGTGGTTGAATACAATCAAAATATGTTGTACAGTGTTCTTTAAAAAAAACAACCCTAGTAAAAATGGAAAAAAAAGTATCTCTTAGAGTATTGTTCAGTCCAATAGTCATTCTGAGTCATGAGTGAGTCAGTAGAGCTTTCCCCCTTCTTGCATTTTCATCGTTTACATCTGGTGTTATCTAAGTTTCTTGGCACAAGAGGGGCAGTCAGGAAATGAGACATACATCTTCATGTGTCTAAACAGGATGATTCTTCCTGGGTATCATTTTAGCTATAAGCTAATATATAATATGGCCCAAGCATAAAATTGTCTTAAAGAGCCTGGGGGTGCAGCTTAGTGTAAGAGTGTTTTGTAGTAACAAGTCCCCAGGTTCCATTCTAAGCACCTTTTTTTCTCAAAAAGGAAAAGGAAAGTCATCTTTGACTATGTCCTGCTACAGCTACACTGTGGATAGAAAGCCCTTCACCAAGAAGACATGAGAAGTATGCCATGGCCTGTTTCTTGGTGATTGTTCTAAGAAGTCAGGTCTGCTCCTGCCCTTTAGAGAAACACCCTGTTCTTTGTGAACTTTTGTCCATCTACCTCTGAGTAAGCTGGGAAACTCTTTAAAGTACAAAGGACTTTTGTATGGGGTGAGAATGTTTATATTTGGACATCGGAGGCTTAATAAAATGTAATACATTTCAGGATTCTTCAGAATAATAGCTTTATATGTTAACAACATTTTGATGGGTATTGGTGGCTCACACCTTTAATCACAGCACTGAAGAGGTAGAGGCAGGCAGATCTCTGTGAGTTCGAGGCCAGCCTGGTCTACAAAATGAATTCTAAGACAGTCAGGGTTGTTACACAGAGAAACCTTGTCTTTTAAAACAAACAAACAAATAAAAATCATCATTTTAATGACCATGCCTTTCTCCTGTAACTCCATAGTTATGAATATAATAAATTAAACATTTCTAGGCATTTATATATCATTAAAACATACGTAAGCAACACTTCTCAGTATTTAACTAAGAGCACAACTATCTTCAGTGTCTCAAAGGTTTTGTAATTGAGTCTCGTGGAAGCTGCTCATGTGCGCTCCTCCTCTCTGTTACGTATATAAGAAGATTCGATGCCCTTAGCTGTTTGGTCAGTTCTGACTCACAGGCTGAATGCCAGTGTTCAAGGTGCCTCTTCTGGGGGTTTGACCCACAGTTGCTTGGCCCTGTGTGCTACAGTAGAGTATCAGAACAGGAAAGTATGCAGGAAGAAGCACACTTGAGCAGAACAACTCCATGGCAGGGGGCTGTGCTGGACCAGGCACTAAACGATTCTGCACTTCTTCGAAGACATGAGACAGGAAGGAGCTAGAGAAAATACACCCCCCAAAGACCCACTCCAGTGACCTACTTCCCTCAGATCGGCCCTGTCACCTGACATTCCCACAGCCTTCCACAGTAACCTTCATTTGGGATCCAAGTATTCAAAACATCAACTCATGGGGAACATCTCAGAACCAAGTCATAGAATCCTGTCTCCAAGCACTGGTTATCAATAACTATGCCATCGATTATTTAATAGTTTATAACAACAAACATTAGATATTCCATAATCACTGTGGAATGTGAATGTAGAGACCCACAGTGGTGGTCGGTGTCTCTACCTCAGACTCTCGTGGACTTACTATGAAGACATGTGGTCTGATTTACTATGAAGACATGTGGTCTCATACATCAGGGCAGGCCCCACACCCAGGAGGCGTTGTCCAGCACAGAATGAATGCAATTGTATTTTTGTAAACATTTTGTCTCCTTTTGCTTTGATTGGGGATATTTTTTGTTTTATTGCTCTTTCGCGTGTTTATTTTGATTTCTGATTTTGTGGTTTTTCTGTATGTTTCTGATTTTTTGTTCATTTCTTTGATTTTTGTTTGTTTTTTTTAAAGATAGAAGAAAAGAACAAAAATTTGGGTGGATTAGGAAGCAGGGGTGTGTAGGGGAGGAGTTGGGGAAGGGAAAACATGATCAAAATATATTGTATATAAAAACAATTTTTTCAATTAAACTGTTTTTAAAAGATGCTGGTCTTGACAAGAGCAAGAGGATGTTTACATGTATGATGGCTCACTTTTACGTTTGATGACATGACTTCTTTATTTCTCACTGTTAGAAGGAGGGCTCCATGCTACATTGCAGGGACCCTTCCATAAACAATATAAACATCTTCATCACATGGCAGCTGACTTTCACAAGAACAAGCTCTCTAAGACAGAACAAGTAAGAAGTCACAATACCTTCTATGACCTAGGGTCAGACATGACTTGTCGCTGTTTGCACAGCCACAGCATATAGGCCACATTTCACGGGACAAAATGCTGTGTCTCCATTTTGAAAGAACAGTTTGTGGGTGAGTTTTAAGACAAGTGTGCAGAGTTCCGAGAAGCTCTGTGTACAGGAGGGAGGGACTACAAGCTAGAGTGACCTATTAGAGCAG
Source organism: Microtus ochrogaster (assembly GCF_000317375.1). Taxonomy (NCBI): domain Eukaryota; kingdom Metazoa; phylum Chordata; class Mammalia; order Rodentia; family Cricetidae; genus Microtus; species Microtus ochrogaster. Next base: position 58,770,752 of record NC_022013.1, read on the forward strand.
GGCCCTCTGCCAAACAAATAGGAGCACAACAAACAAACAAACAAACAAACAAACCTTTGCTGAGACATGCTGTCAGGATTTAGATGTGATCTGTGATCAAAGCATAAACCTAGCTGTCCCTTGACCCACAGTGATTTTGACCCATGAGATCACCACAAAGAATTCTGCAAGTTTAGATTTTTTAAAAAAGATTTATTTTTAACTGTGTGTGTGTTTGTTTGTGTTTCAGTGTTGGGTCTCTGTGTGGAAATACACACGTGAGTACAGGTGTCTGTGGAGACTCGAGGTCTCAGATGCTCTTGGAATCAATTACAGGTGGTTATGAGTCGCCCTATGTGGGTGATGAGGATGCAACCTGGATCCCCTACAAGAGCAGTCAGTGCTCTTAGTGGTTGACCCATCTCTTCAGCCCTGTTTCAAATGTTTATTCTCTTTGTGTTTGTTTAAGGGTTCAGATTTTTATACTCACCTTGGACTTTAGTAATTCTGCCAGGTATTAAGAATCATAGAGGATTCCAAGGTGCATGCCACTTCAGAAGAGGAGAGCAGGGCAGGCATTCTGGTTCAAGAGAGGTCTTTGTGTTTAGTGTGATGCAAACCAAACCACTGGCTGCGCTTCATTTGATAATGAAGTTCTGTTTGCTGCATCCCGATGGGTAAGCCTCTGCCTTTCAAAATCAGAATTCAAAAGTCTCATGTTTTGAAACTTGGTATCTTTCCCAGAAATGATGTATTTAAAAAAAATTCTTATGGCTGGCAGCACCTAAACTATTGTCCTGTCGTTATGACAAATTGGCCCAGCCTACAGATATTAATTAAAAACATCTGCATGTCTTATCAATATTGCATTATAATTAGTAGGGTCATTTTGAGGTTCCGTGGACTAAGAGATGAGAGATGGGTGTATGCAATGTTTAGCTAATTAGTCATCTCTGAGAAGATTAATTTAATACTCTGTGGAATTTTCAGTTTAATTGCTTACTGTGTAAGATCATAGGGCAATTGATTGCTAAACTTCCCCACTTCCTCATTACACACTTCATAATATAATACCCGTGTTGGGGAAGATTATTTTAGTTTGTTTATTCTTTTCATGTTTATTTTTTTTTGTCTACAGAGATAGTGAAAATGTTACTCTGTGCTTTGCAAATAGGCACAGGCTCAAAATAAAAATAGAAATATACACACAAATACTCGTCTACTTAATAGGAACAATAAAACTTAATTCTGAATCCCCAGCTCTTCCCAGATCCTCAGACTGCTGGCTTTGGGGCTGAGGCTGTATCCTTGGTTCCTCTGGGCCTCCAGCTTGCCAAGTGGAGGTCTTGGAACTTCCCAGATTCCGTTATCTTGTGAGCTCGTCCCTTAAAATAGGTCTTCCGTTTCTATAGCTGCATGTATCCATTGTTCTCTTTCTTAGGACCACCCTGACTTA
>NC_022013.1:58772316-58775691 GCF_000317375.1 Microtus ochrogaster
GTGGGCTCTACCCATGACCACTCTGATGCAGGTGGCACCACGGGCAGCTGGACACATGCATTGTTGTGCTCTTGTGCATCTCACAAGGATCTGGACCACATTCTATCCTGCCCAGAGGAGCAGGGCAGACTTCTACTTCCTGATCCTCCCCTGACCCCACAAACCCAATTCTTTTCACAGCATTTGGTCAATGTCCTCATTATGTAACTGAGTTGTGTGGATCTCTAACCAAGACTCACTGATTGCTCCATTCCTGCCCTGTGTGACTGACACCAGAAGTAAGGCTGAATACTGAGTAGACCGAGAGCATGTGCAGTCCACTCCTGTTTTATCCTAACATTTACCCTTGACAATAAATACAACACTGTGGGGAAAACCCTTCCATAATCCTTCAACTCGCAGTCCCGAGGTATTCCTCAGGAATTCCAATGGACATAATGCCTGAGTCCCTCCAGGCTCCCAGCTCATATGCACGGCACAGTGGATCTAAGGCGGTCCTCTGGATCGGTCTAGAGTGCTCTGGCACCTTAAAGGGGAACCACCAACATGGATATGTTCAAAAACAGCCCCCTTTCTGTTTCACCCTCACTGATTTCCTCTGAAGGACATGTAGGGGTTGAGGAAAGACGCACCATGCACAGGACAGTAACGTGAGGAGATTTCGGCCCGACACTTCTTCATCTCTTTCTTATTTCGCTGTTCCATGTCAGTATTGGGAAGACTTGGGAGTTTAGGAAGCAGTGAAGTACTTGTCTGGAAGGCAATCAAGCACAAACTGAAAGGCTGCTAAGGATCCCGGGGACCAGGCTGCTAAAACCAGGCACACTACATGTTCAGTCTGCTTCCTGTCTGGAATGTCAGGTTTTTCTGGGCTCTCATCCTCCTTCTGGGCTTCATCAGCTGAACTAAATGGTGCATTGCCCTTTGAGAAGTCACAGAAAAGCTAAGGGTTGCCAGATCACCACAGAACATGTCAAAAATGGGTGTATTCTCTGGCCAGGAATCTAACCAAACAAAACATATAGCCTCAATGAGCAAGGGCCTGGGTTCTATTCATAGCACCATGGAAAAGCTGCCATTCCTGAAAATGGGGCATCTTCTTGCATCCCAAGAGGCTCATCCTGATAGAGATGGTAGAGCCCAGGCCGGCTCAGGGAGCATACCTCCCGGCTACATGACATCAGCCATCACAGGATGTATTAGAGGGCAGGCTCTTCTCCAAGCCAATAAAAGAGCCCAATCTTTCCACCCCTTCTCCGGAGAGTCTCCCTCCCAGAACTCCTACTGGACGATGGATATTTAAATGTTGTTTTTGGCATCAGTCAACATCATTTCTTCCAGATGTTACCCCAAGGTTCCAGACCAGTTCCAATGGCCTGGAAGGGCTCAAAGAAGTCCTAAGAATTTTTAAAAGACTCTAAATTGGTGGTGAGTCTGGCTTTAGTCTTAGGCTGCACTTTATTTGCTAAAGGCAAAAGCCTATCCTTAACGCCCTACCAGCCAAAAATATTATTTGCACTTAAAGAAAAATAATCAAATGCTTTTTCGGGTGCTTATATGAATGCTTCCCCTCTGTTTAGACTGAGGAGAGTGAAGCCCTGCTTTCAGTTCAGCTCAGCATCCAGCCTCCTGGCTTCACCTCTAATTAAAGAGATATGACCAGTGAAAATCTAATTTCTGAAAGATTATCTAATAAATGAAGACATTTAAATCTAGCATTCTATTTGGGCTGAGATATTCAGGGAAAAAACCAGGAGAATCATTTTTGCTACCCACTTCACAGTTATTAAATATCTCCCCTCTCTGAAAAGCATGTCATTCACTCCAGTGGGATGGGCTAAAGATCCTGAGTTAAAATACAGCGTCTCTTTTAGCTTGCCCACATTCCTACAGGGGTGAACCAAGTGGAAGCTGGCTGTTCTTGGCTGGAAGGAATTTGATGACAGGGATTAGGACCTAGTGTTCCTCTTTTAGCTTTTACGCTTTAATCAAGATTCGGGAGATTGGCATCTCCCGATGGATGGCTCACATCTGTAGGAAAGACAGAAATGGTTTCTTTGTCCCAAGGGTTGGGCTGCTATATTTTAAAAATCAGCAAGGTCACATGCTTGCAAAGTGGTGGTACCTAGGCATGTCTTTTGAGGCATGTGTGAGGTCAGCTGTAGAACCTTACTGGTCTTTCTCCCTGTGCACAGATCTGGATTTTTTTTTTTTAAGACAGGGTTTCTCTGTAGCTTTGGAGCCTGCCAACCAGTCTTGGCTTAAACTCACAGAGACCCACCTGCCTCTGCCCCGAGTGCTGGGATTAAAGGCGTGCACCACCACCCTGCCAGATCTGGTTTTGAAGAAAGGGAGAGCCAGCCAGAATAACAGCGAACCTTAGAACTTGTCTTAAATAATGTGGAAAGCAAGGAAGAACTGCTGCCAGGATTATCCTCCAAACTCCACAAACACACAAATGCCTGTGCCTGTGCTCACACACATGAACATGCACACATATGCACACTACATGTGCATACATCATATACACCCATAAAAATGAACTAATTAATTAAGAGACTAAAGCAAGACAAAACCCTAGCAGGGCAAACACCAAATCCTGCAGCACTATTGCCGGTATCTGGAGTTCATGATAGAATCATCTGGGCTCCAAAGCACTTGCTTATCCTCATCCCCTCGGCTCTGCCTTCCAGAGTGCACACAGCCTCTCCTTTGAACTGACCCTACTCAGTGCATGCAACTTTCCCAACTAGACATCCTATTTTCCTCCCGTCTCCTGGGACCTCCATTGTGACCTATGATTTACCTCCCAATTCCACACAGTGGCTCTCCACGGCCACCTTGCAGGAAATTCAGCTCTGGCACACATTGCCTGTCATCAGTGGACTTCTAGAGCCTTGGCACAAGTACCCATCCACTTAAAGCCAATACTATGTGGATGAGTCTGCTAAGTTCTGAGATCAACTCTGGTGTGTAGCTTGCTCCCCTTGGACCACAGCTGCTGAAGCCTCTGTTTACTTTCTAAGGCTGACCCTGGAGAGTTTCTCAGGGAATTGATTCTGAGCAGGGAACCCCTTTGGTGGCATTCTCAGGCCGTGTTCTCCCTTCTCAAATGAATCTGTGTTTCCACAGGACAGAGCCTTCAGTGGGTGGAGTCTTGCCCACAGGGCATCTTTTGGTCTCATCTCGATGCAGGTTGTTTGCTGATGATGCTGATCTCTGCTCATCATCCTCTGCAACTCTAAAGCACATCTTTCTGTTCTCTCTCACTAGAGGCTGGGTAACAGGAGTGAGCAGTGAGAACAGCAACCATGGCACAATTCTCCTGCCTTGAAACTTCTTCCTCCAACTAAATTAGCCCCTTATGTCTCTATT
>NC_022013.1:58776706-58824027 GCF_000317375.1 Microtus ochrogaster
TTTACTTTCTATCATAACTTGCTTTCTGTATGAGATAAACAAGGAAAACTATAACTATCTAGTCTTCAACTCCCTCAGAGACCCAAGAAGGAAATAATATTGAGTAAGCAGGAAGTGCAAACAAGTGACTTCAAAAAATTGTGAGAAATGCCTGAACTCAAGGTTTCTCTGCAATGCTGGGATATCCATCTATGGCCTACGAGTTTAGAATATCTGACAGGCTTTTCTATGAAGCAGGTTTTTGTTTTTGTTTTTTTTTTTTGAAGGATTGTCCACCTTGTCTGGACAAGGTTTGGCAATCACTCGATTTTGTGTCCTGCTTGATCCATTAGGAGAGCATACTGTCAGTAGTTGAGGCAAGGGCACAATAACAACTTGTAACCAATGCCCCTCAACAATGACAAATATTCATAACCCATTGAATAGCTAAAAAAAACCACACCTGCCCCACCCTTTGGTGCTTAAATTTACTTCCTGCTGTCTGGGACAACAATATCTTTAGTGGATTCTGAAAAATAATATTTGGGTTAAATTTTAAGTCCTGGGAGAGGAGGCTGAATCATTTGTTGTTCAGTCTCTGTATAATGGGAAAGTGCAAGGCTTGCCTCAAGTTATGGCTAAAGTAGTCTGCTGGGCTAGATCATCTCAGCTAGCGACTGCAAATTGTTCTGAGCAGTTTGTAGTCCAAAGATGATCTTTAGGTGGTGTTTTCAGTTTAGTGGTATTATCATTGTCCTGGAGGAATTGTCATTCTGGGGTCCCATCCTCCTTATGGAGACTTCAAAGGTTGCTGTTAGGTATGCTCATGGTTCACTAAAAAAAATTAATAGACGCTCAAACCCAGAATTGATTAATTTCTGTATTACCTTGTGCTAAAGGACCTGGCAGACCTGTATGGGATCAGATATGTGTTATGTATATGGGATGATGCCTCTTCCTGATTGTATTTTGTAACTGAATAAATAATGAAGTCAGTTCTGTATCATCTGGTATAAATTCAGAGATTTCAACATGCAAAACAACTCTTCATATTGTTAATTGGTAACTATGTTGAGAGGTTCTTTAAAATCCCTTAGTGTCATGAGAATAGCATATAATTCTGACTTTTGAACAGAATCATAAGAACTTTGTTCCACTTTACTTAAATTTTCTGATTTGTAACTTTTATTTCCTGATTTATTTGCATCAGTGTAGAATGTAGGGGCTCCAGTTTCATATAATGTAAGAAAGGATCCAATTAATTCTCTTTATAAGTTGAACTCTCTTGCTTTTGGAGAGTTGTTGATAATCTCTCCCAAAAATTACTATAAGCTCTTTTCTAGGGTTCACTTTCTTGCCATGATTTGTCAATTTCATCATTCTTAAAAGGTACTATGATTTCTGCTGGTCTATTTCTACTAATTGATGAAGTCTCAATTTTTCTTTTAGTATTAACTCAGAGACCTTTTCTATATAAGTTTCCAACTTTTTAAACTTAGTTTATATGGTAAAAAAGTCCATTCTAAGGTAATATCTTTCCTCTGCATTAACATTCCTATAGGGGAATGTTTGGAGGGTAATATGACCAAAATGCAGTTAAGATTTGGATCCAAACAGCCCTCATGTACCTTCTGTAATTTTTCTTCAACCAAAGTCAGTTCTCTCTCAGCTGATAATTCCTGGAACAATTTAAATCCTTGTCACCATCTAAGGTTTTGTTTAAATTAATCAGGTCATCAGGACCTATCCCAATAGTGGACTATATATGGGAAATGTCTCCTAGTAATCTTTAGAAGCCATTAAGAGTCTGCAATCAATCTCTCCTAATTTGCACCTTTGGGGGCTTAATTTTTTATAGACCCATTTTATAGCCTAAATAATTAATAGAATCTCCTTTTTTGTATTTTTTTTTCAGGAGCAATTTGTAATTCCCCAACAAGGCAAAATTTTCTTTACTTCTTCAAACATTTTTCTAAAATATCTACATTTGAAACAAATAGCAAAATGTCATCTGTGTAAAGGTAAACCATAGATTCAGAAAATTGCTTATATATAATTTCCAATGGTCAACTTACAAAATATTGGCACAGGGTGGGGCTATTTAACAGTCCTTGTGGGAGAATCTTCCATTGGCATCTTTTATCAGGCTATGAATTATTAAAAGTAGGCACTGTAAAGGCAAATTTTTCTCTGTCTTTTTCTTGTAAAGTAATAGTGAAGAGGCAATCAATAACTATAAGAGGCCATCCTTCAGGCAATAGAGAAAGCAAAGGAATGCCAGACTGTAGAAAGCCCATTGGTTGAATAGCCTTATTAACTGCTCTTAGGTCTGTTACCATTCTCCATTTTCAAGATTCTTTTTAATAACAAATGCAGGAGAATTCCAAGGGCTTGTTGATTCTTCAATATTCTGAGTATCTAATTGCTCTTGTACCAGCTGTTCTATAGCCTGAAGTTACTCTATTGTTAAAGGTCATTGCTTAACCCATAGAGGTTTTTCTGTCAACCATTTTAAAGGTAGGACTGTTTGTGCCTTTGAAATATCAGTACTTATTGTGCTCTGTTCTTGTACAACCTGAGTGGTCCATGACTGTTCTTTATAAAACCTACTAATATTTTTCACAGAAACATACATTAATTTATGGTTTGTTTCTAAGATTGGGGGAATGTTAATCTGAGTATTCCCTTGCTGTAACAAATCATGTCCCTACAAATTCATTGCTATGGTAGCCACATATGGTTTTAATATTCATCTCTGTCCTTCTAGCCCTATACATTCAATCCATCTTGTGTTCTGCTTTACTTTCGATAAAGTTATAATCCCTAAAAACTGAACATTTACATCCTGAAGAGGTCACTTTGGGTACGATGATCCTGGTGAAATTATTGTTTTATCCACACCTGTGTCTGCCAGGCTTCTAATGACAATGTCTTTTATTTGTATTTTTCATTTTAGTCTTTGTTTATTTATAGAAGTTTGCCAAAATACTTGCTTTATGTTTTCTCCTGAATTTTTTGTTCTCTCTTCTATAGCTGTTCTATTATCCAGAGAAGTATGGTTCTTACAACAGGCATTAGATTCTTTCATTGCTTTGGGAAGGAGTTTCTTCTACAATGGCAGGAAACAACTGGACTAGATATGGCATAGGGGCCTGCCAGAGGCCCCTCACAGAGTTTCTCAACAGTAAAGGTTTACCATTAATAGCCCTTGCTGACCTACATTCATTAGTCCAATGCCTGCTTTTGCCACACCTTTCACATAATCCAGAATGGAGGGGGGTTCTGAATGGACTATTCTTAGAAAAAAACTTTGTTTCTAGGAATGCCCTGTATACAGTTCCTTTTAAGGTCACCTTGTTTGCCACAATTATAACATTTAACACTTTGGTTTTTCCTCAAATCCCTGGAAATTACCTCTTCTATACATGCATCATCATGCTCATGAGGTTCAATATTAATTGTACCTTGAATTCATTTCTTCAAAGGTGCTGACCTTGTCTTTAATGGCCTAATTATTCTTTTGCATAGAGAAATGGCATTTTCAAAAGCCAGAAATTCAATTGTTATTTGTCTAGCTTCTGAATTTGGTATCATTCTATTTACTGGTGAAATCAACCTTTGTAAGACATCCATAAAGACTTCCTTTGGGCCCTGTATAATTTAGTGCATGACTCAATTTTCTTAAATGTCCCAAGCATTCAAAGCTGTTGCATGTTATAAGTCCAGGGTGCAGTTATCATAGACTGCTTGCTTTCTTATAGTAGCAAAGTCTCCTTCTCCAAGAATTTGCTCTTGGGAGATTTACTCCATTGTTCAATAATCTCTAGCTTTACTCCATTGTTCAATAATCTTAGCTTCTTCTCTAAATCAAGTACTCCATTGTAATTGTGGACCAGGCTCTAAAACATGTTCAATAAATTCTATCCAGTCATTAGGGATAATTCAATTACAAACAAACCATAAATTTAACATTTGCTTCACAAGAGGTGAATGCATGCCATATGAGACTATTCCTTCCATGAATCTTTTAAAATCTATCATTGGCACAGGAGTCCAGTTAGCTGTAACAGGGCCTCTGCCATTTGGCAATTCCTATAAGGTTACTAGATGTATTATGGTTGGTTGTATGAAAACCTTAGGCTGTTCCTCTCTTGCTTATAATGCAGTGCTGAAATTGGCTCTACATTAAATTCTTCTATCTGTATTTGAATATCTCTGTCATCTATTTTATTAGGTTTTACTAAGGCCTGTATCTTCGCACTCAGATTAATTATCTATTTTTAGTGATAAGACAAAAATGATAATGCTGATAATGTTACAACTGACCTTACATAAATCCCATCTAAACTAGATATCTTCTCATTTAATCATTCAATTTTCAAACTGTCTGGCATATTATCATACAGAGACCCAAATCCCCCCATTGTAATGGTTTTTCCAATTTTTTAATGTGGGAAAAACTTTCTCTTTTAACTAATTCATCCCATTAAGAATTCCCAATTGTCTTACCAAATCTATTGACGATGTTGATGAAGATGTGAGGTTTCTTGCTGCTGCATAGAACAGTAAAAGACTGATTGGATTTCAAGGGAGCTACCTAGTTTGGCAGCATCCCAAGAAGGGGATTCAGGAAGAGCCTGTAACCCAAAGTGGAGAGAGAGAGAAAGAGAGAGAGAGAGAGAGAGAGAGAGAGAGAGAGAGATAGACAGAGAGACAGACAGAGATAGGGACAGAGAGACAGACAGAGAGCTGTCTGAAAAAACACATGGGGGTGCTGTCCAGAAAAAGCATGTGTGCTTGGAGGCTGTCTAAAGGCTACAAAAACAACAAAAAAAATCAAAAACTCTCTCAGAGGCTTAGGAGAAAAAGAAAATAATGTCTAGCTAGATAGAACTGGAACCCCATGTGCAGCTCCAGCCTGTGCTGGTGGCTTTCTCATGAATTTGTATCCCAAACATTGATGCCAAATGTAGCACAAATAATAAAAACCCAGAGACAAATATTGGTATTCAACCTGAAGACCAGAAAAGCAAAGCAATCAGCCACTGGCTTTTACCTCTACCTCAGACTGAAATGATGATTCTGCTCCACGTATCTTCAGAATGAGGCTGAACCTGAGAGCTGTCTCCTTCCATTTTATGTTCCTCTCTAGTGCTGGGATTAAAAGCATGCACCACTACCCTCTCTCTTTTATGGTGAATTAGTGTGGCTCTAGGATTGAAGGTGCGTGCCACCACTGCCTGGTCTGTAAGGTTGACCAGTGTGATTATTTTAGTCTCTGCTCTTCAGGCAAACTTTATTTATTAAAATACAAATGAAATATCATTACATTATTTGTGTTCATTGTTCAAGGTTTTGGGCTTAGTCCGTCATGGCAGGAAGTCATGATGGCAGGCATGTGAATCAGCTGGTCACAGCATGTCCACAGCCATGAAGCAGGGATAGATGAGTGCTGATGTTTATCTCACTTTGTCCTTTTAATTCAGTCTGGAAGCTGTCCCTCTGTACTGTATGTAAGCACCACCCAAATTTAGGGCAGGTCATTCCATAACACAATCTAGAAACACCCACCGATACGCAGAGATTTGTCTTCTAGGTGAGTGTAGATCCTCACAAGTTGACAGTGTTAAACATTATGGACAATTACTCTTTACTGGTCTTGGGTTAGACTTCCATTCTGTGCTTGATATATTTGGGCACCTCCCTACCAAGAATTGAATGTCATTGCCTCATCTGCCTTTCCACTACCGTGGGACTTCTGTGATCAGCACTGTCCCATGCTATCAATGGGGTTCCAGTGCCTCACATCAAGTCCTGGCCTTGCACCTACTGTCGTCACAAACAGCAACTTCTTAGATAGTGGTGGCCTTGGATGATGACTTTTAATGGAGCAGAATCTCAAGGGTATATGGCCTTGAGCATATTATATGTCAGCTACCTGTTCAAGAAGATAGGAGAAGGGATGGGGCCTCACAACGATGCTGTTTTCTTCTTAAACAATACCAGGGCTATAAGCTTCAGTTGTCTATCAGAGTGGTCACTAACTTCTCCCCCAGCTCCAAGCATCTGGCCTGTGACACTCCATAGAACTGGTAGACTCAGGCTATCAGAGGCAGAGTCAACTCTAAACCACGTGGCTACTTGATGACCATTAAGAGGCTCTTAGGAAGATATTGAGATGTATCACTGTCCCTGCTCTTCAGAGACCGTCAAGTGGTATGATCTGGTGTCTTTCCAGGGTTGCTGAAGACTTTCATCTGGAATTTACCAGGGGTCGTGGACCCCAAGCTTAGTGGCAACAAGCTTTGCAGAAGAACCAGCACTGACTTTTCTTACTCAGCATCTTTACATAGCTGCTCTCAGCAGAGATACACAGTGGAGATGAAGAGCTGGGCTGAGGAAGTCCAGAAGGCCTTGCAGACCCTGCAAACTGCACTGCTCAGGGCTGGGCCGGAGACAAACTAGCTGGATCTGAGCTTTTGGAATTAGAGCCCTGTTTCTGGCATCTCCCTAGCTAGGCACCTTTAGGGGAAGCTTTCAAACACCATTCCGTAGATGAACAGGGTAGAGCTCAAAAGATTTGTCACGTTGAGAATAAAGCCAGGCCATTATCCCCTCAGAATAACCCACTTGATTGTCCTGAGGAGAGGCATAGAGTCCAAGGCTCTCTATAATTTTTCATTCATGCACATGAATGAAACAGCCAGCACAGCCTTGGGAACATGGAATTTAGTCTGGTGTGTGTGTGGGGGGGGGGAGTGCGTGCACGTGTGTGTGCGTGAGTGTAAACAGCATCCTCCATGCCCCAGGATTGACCAGGCTAAGCATTGCTCAGGGGCCAGGCCCTTGGAGCCAGAAGATAAACATATTAACCGAACTTTCCATCTGTCATTTCAGAGAGTCCTTTATTGCCTAGCTGTGGTCGGAAAAATTAAGTCCTTGTAATTTAGAGTCAACATTTCTCTCGGAATCATGTTAGACAGGTTGGCGGCACTCGCACCTCTCAGCAGTGTCACCTACAATCAAAACAAGCTCATGGTGGCACGTTGTCAACTCCACAGCCCACGGCTCAGTGACTCTCCTATGCTAGACACAGGCACTGTGGGCCAAACGGTGGACCCTAGCTTACCAGGCTATGGCCACGGATGAATTGCCACCAATGGAGCAGCAGGACAGAGTGATACCTCCCTGTGCAAACCAATCGCTGGCCCTGGTGGCTATAGGCTCGAGATAAAGATGTCGCTAAAGCAAGTGTCTTCTACGTCTCTTTCCTAAGCTTGTAGATGCTGTCTTCTCAACGAGTGTCCACACAGTCATACTTCCCTGTGTCTGTGTTCTGACCTCTTCTTAGAAAGACGTCAGACATACAGGGGAAGGCCCCACCCACAGGACCCCATTCTATTTTAATCACTACACTAAATCCCTATGCTGTGTTTCTGGGGGTTAGGCCTACAACATCTAAATTTTATGGGACACAGTTCAGCCTATAGCATCCTGTCCAATAGATTGGTTCACTTTATCTTTAAGAAACTGGTCTCTTGACTCGATTTTGCAAAGGGAGATTTAGGCTGAAGAGCCCAAAGCCAGCAAAACTGCCAGGGTCAGGGTGGAATTTGTGGTTCTTTACCTTGCACCACAAGTCAACTGTAGCTACTCACAGTCCAAGGCTGGTTCTGGACAAGTGCTACACCTTCATCCAAATTATTCCAAAGGCCCTAACACAGGTAACAGCGAGTCAGTCCACACAGAAGGCAGAAATGATGGAAAATAAAATTCTAGGTCTAGGTACTAGGCTCTCTGTCCTATAGAGGCTCAAGCGGAGGTCCTGGCTCCAGTGAAAGGAAGCAGACTTCAGTGAGGGAGTTTCTCATGCCCAGCCTGCTTAGTTAAAAAGCTTGATGCTTTCCCATGGAGGTAGAGATTTTCAACCTAGTGGATAAATTGGGGAGGGATCCTAAGTATTTGGATACTGGGAAATGAAACATTAGTTTATCTTTCTGAAAAATAGAGAAATAAAATGATAGTAGATTAACCCAGATCTGGACAGGCTCATTCCCAGACCTCAGGGGTTTTAGAACGAGTTTAAACGGTCCATTTGGAGGTGGAAAACTAAGGCAAATAACACGGTTTGAATGTACAACGTCACACATTGATCAGGCAATGAGGCAGGAGCTAGAGTTTATATCTGGCATTCCCAAGGTGGTCCCACAAGCTTATGAATTCCCCTCTGCCATTGTTATGCATACTAGCTGGGCAATGAAAGCCCAGATTAGACTCAGACTGCTGGCCTGGGATAACCACAAAACCTGCTGGCCATGGAGTTGTGCTTGACTGTTCCGATTCCAGGTGGCAGAGATTGTCACTACCGTGAGTGTGGGTGGCAAACTTGAACAGACAGAGTGTGGAGAAGAATCATATATCCAGTCCAGTTGGCCTCTGCCTCAGCTACTCCCCAACCACATCAAGTGGGCCACTGCCACACAGATGCACAAAATGTTCCCTAGGGACACAGGCCCTGCTGGTTGAGAACCCTGGCTTCCCCCAACAGCCTTGTTTTTTATCCTGTATCCAGCCTCAAAGGCTGGGCCAGGTGTTGGGATGTGCCTCGGGTCAACTGTAAATGGCTCTATCCTTGTCACAGTCCCTGAGACTTGGAACTGAATTTCAGCTGCCAGGCAAGCTTTGGGCTTGCCTCGGAACCGGAATTCTGGTCTCTGGTCTCTGGGCAGAAGAGATGCTGTCAGGGTTGTGAGTGTTGAAAGCCTCTGAGAGATGCCCCAGCTAGATGGAAGACACGGGGTCTGATTCTAAGTGGTGGGGGTGCATCCCTGAAACACTTCACATCAGCAACCAAGGCCCCATGCACAGCTGTTATCACTTCCCAGTCCCAGCAAAAATAGTGTGGCTTCCCCAGGGTGAGGCTTGCTGGCCCTCCGTGGGTAGCATGACCCTGAGCCCTGTTCTCCATCCTTTGTCTATTTCTTTTTTTAGCCCAACAGGGTGGTAGGGCAGGGTCTGAGAAGTGGAAGCCCTACCTACTCCAGTTATCTGCTTTGGTGTGGGGCGGGGGTGCTGAAGCCTGGCATGTACTCTGACCAAAAACCTTCAAACAAGAAAGAAGAATTATTGAGCGAAACAGTAGCCTAAGCTAGCTGACTCTGTCCTGGTTGAAGACATTGAATCTGATGATTGTGGAAGGAAGGGCTCTAGCACCAGGTGGATGGTGAAGTGGTCTGGAGATGCTGGACCCAGATGCATCTGCTTCGTAACTGCATCCTTTGAGTGGGGCAAGAGCTGTGGCTACAATGCAGTGTCATGCTTGGGTTTGCTGTTTTCTGCAAAAGGGGGCTCTGCATATATTAAGTTCCTATGCATTGGCTTTGAGTTATTGAAAAGGGGAGATTGTTCAGAGCAGATCTGACCTTAGTGGGTGAGCTCTCAGTGACAATGTAGCAGCAGCTCTCCCACTGACCGTGGGAAGAGTGGACAGGGTCCATGTGACCATGGACTTCTATGCCTGTGGAATGGTTCACGTGGCCATGGACTTTCATGCCTGTAGAATGGCCCACGTGGCCATGGGCTTCCATGCCTGTGAAATGGCCCATGTGGCCATGGACTTCCCAACCTGTGGAAGGGTCCATGTGGCCATGGACCTCCATACCTTTGGAAGGGTCCACATGGCCACAGACTGAGGATGCTCTAACACACGAAAATATCTTCTGATTTGCAGCTTCCCAGCAAACAGGGACTAGGGCTCTGACCAAAATGTGGCAAGTTCTGTGAGCCACTTTAGTGAATGTAAGAGTAGAACTGGGCCCACAGATGCCATGACTTCAACCCAGAGATACTCTGGTCCTGCATGAGAATCTCACCAGGCTATGCTCAGAATCTTGACCCTTGGCCTTGATGGGACGGGATGATGCGTAACCTACACCTGAAATGGAATTGTGGCAGAAGAAAATTCACAGCTTTTACAGTTATGGAATAAAAGTGGCACCAGTGGAAGTGGAAGGAAAAGGAGGCAGGTGAGGAAGAGTCCGATGAAGAGAGACAGAATCAGTCATGCAGGAGTAGAGAGATCAGGAGAGAAAGCCACCGACACACAGAAATGCGTGCACACAGAGGGTGGGGGATCATCGGGCTGAATCGGGCATAGCACTCTGTCACAAACAGTCACCATCTTCATTTCACTAACTGAATATGAAACGTTCTGCCCTAGCAGTAACAGGAATGAAATAAACTCAATAAACCAACCCCCATAACCCCTGACATATCCTTTCTAGGGATTGGTTTGACTCAAAAACTGGGGGTAGATTGAGAGGGACGACTCACCCAGGTGAAGCTCTCTGGGTGTGGACCCTGCCCAACTTCTAAATGCTGTCACCTTGCAGTCAGATAGCAAAGACAAGGGTGGGAGGTGAGCCAGCCATTGTAGTGTCTTGGTAATTATGGGACCCAGTGACTGGCACTACCTTTGTTTGATGGCAGTCAGAGCAGAGAGTGTCAAGTTGAGCCTTTAGAACCTACAAAACTTCCCAAGGGACCTTCTTGGTGGCATGAGGCACTCAGAAGGTCCTTTGCTGGCCAACAGAGTTGGCCATTTGCCATCTTCTTCCCATCATAGATAGGCTGGCTCTCTGCAGGAATGACGTCATGTGACCAGTGGAATGGGATGTGGACACGATGTAAGTTTCTTCTAGGATAGGAGATTTGAATGTGGGCGAGAGAACCCCTGCATCTCCACCCTCCCACCATCTGCAGGGGAAAGCCACAACATTCCAGGCCCAGAAGGTTGCATTCTGCATGAGGACAGTGAGTACCAAACTCCATGTTTGGTCTCCCTGCCATGAACATGTAATCTGAGCAAGGAATACACAAGGTTTGAAGCTACTGAGACAAGGCCACTGATGTTGGTGTGGTTTAGTGTGTCCCATGCTGACTGCCAGGGCATGCTGGATTCTCTCTGCTGTTAAGGGGTCAGGTGTACAAGCAAATTGGCTTAGGACATTCAGCACTGGCACTTAATTGAGAATCTTCTGGAATGTGTTCATGTGTCTTTTTAGGGGTGAGGAGGCAACTAGGCTTTCTGGCCATGTAAGGTGTATCTAAAGCTATAGAACTCTGGAGGCAATGAGTTTATTTTCTTGTCAGCCTTGTATCTCTATGGAGAACATATCCAAAGGTGAACCAATCTCAAATTAAAAGTCTTTTTTAGAAATATGTCTGCATTGACTATGTGCGGACTTTGGGGAGCTAGTATTTCCTGAGTAATACAGTCTAATAATGACTTACATAGAATTTACATTGTATTAGGAGTCATCCAGAGATAATAGAAAAGTCTATAGAAGAACATATGTGGTTATTTTTAAAATACTATACCACATATATGAAGACAAGTATCTGAACTGGGGTACTTGGGGGAGGTCTGAGAACCAGATTTCCTGGGTACTAAAGGGTGACTACAGACTCATACACCATGCGCAATACAGTTACCCACTTTTTCATTCATTTTAAATGTTTCCCCATGTTGTTATGGGATGTGTAAGCGACACTTTTAGCGGCTGAATAAATACTCGGAGTGGATTATGACAGAATGTTCTTAATCCTCGCTCCCGTGGTGGGACACTGAGATTGTTTGCCATTTCGCACTTAGGTAAGAGCCACTGCCATAAACATCTTTGTGCACAAAGCTTGTTTTCTGTTTGATATTATTTACTTTGGCTGGACTCCCAGAAATAGAATACTCCGGCAGAAATGTCATGAAACCGTGCCTTTTTTCAAGCACAGATTTTTAAAGCAAAGCAAAGCATTCATCCTCACTAATATCAGGGAAGGAACATTCCTTTTACCATATGAAAAAAGATAAACCAGCCCTCAGACACCTCCCTGGCTTGGGGTCATCCTTCCCCAGGACCGCAGTGACGGAGATCCAGTCCCAAAGTACAGAGCCCACCTGGGTGGGGGGACTGACCACGGAATAGACCTTAACAACTGCAGCTCAGTGCTGTCTGGCTCCAGACCAACTCACAACATTCCTGAGGGCTCACCACTGAACCCCCAACACCTCCACTGAGGCCCAGGGTGCCCGCAGAATCTCTTGGTGGTCCAGAAGAGTCCTTGATTCTATGATGTGGATTCTAAAGCCTGTTTGCTTCTCAGTCTTGTCTGATGGCTTCCTCTGCAATGTCACTGTGTCCTCTTCTCAGAGCCCTGGCGTCAGCCATTGCTTCTCTCCCTAGGTGGGCTTGAGGCTCAGTATCTTTCATAAAGGACACCATCAACCATGCAAAAATCAACAACGACCGTCTCTCCATGCCTCCTGCCTGGCTCTGCTACCCTATGGTCGCACATATGCACACAGGTGTTCCAGAGGCAACACGGGAAACATAATAATGGCACAAGCTCTTGCCCTCTGAAGTCTGTGCTGGGTATTCCTTACTGCGGAGAGAGAGAGATGGGCTCCAAGGAGGGAATGTTTTGTGTGTTCCCTGAGAACTGAGACACTCACACTCGCCTATCTGATTTCCAGCCTCTCCTTCACCCCCCAGCATGGACTTACAGCCCGTCCATCTTTTCACTCAGCATAGCCTGAAGCTTATCTTAGGTCACTACTGGACATGGGAGAGCTTCAGAGCTGCATACTGGCTTCGGTTTTAATTAATTTATTCAGCAAACGTTTCCAGAAGCCCTGTCCCGTTGTAGTTTCCAGACTCAGAGGAAACTTTCTCAAAGCAGGTTTCACATGTCAGGACAATACCTAGCCTCATTGCTGAATCATTAGCAACCTGGTCTCAGTGTGGAAAACAAATATCTGTTTGTTATCCACCATCCTGAGTGGGTTGTGGTAATTTTAAGAGCACTTTGGGATGACACCTTTTTATTCTTCCTGTGTGGATTGCCACAGAAAATGCTTGGGGCACTAGACTTTGGCCATTAAAAAAAAAGTCATTTCAATAATATCCTAGCAGGTGGTACCCCAACCCGGATGCTACTGGCAGTCAGTGATGTCATCCACTGTGATTGTTGACCTTGCTTGTCGGCTTCGCTGGCTCTGGAATCTCTGAGGAGGAAGCCACTGGACACCCCTGTAAGATTTTCTTTACTAGATCAAGTAAAGGGGGAAGACATACCTTAAACAGGCACCGCAGCTTGCAGAGGCAGCCCAGACATGAGGAGGTAGGCAGGAAAAACCTTCAAGTCTCATTCATTAGCTTATCTACCCTACCATTCTCTGCTGACACTGGAACACAACCTCCCTGGCCTTCCAGTATGGGTTGAAGACCAGTGGTTCTCCGGGAATCTTCTAGACTTTCATTCAGTAACAGGTTGGAACTGCTGAGACACCCATCCTTGTGGACTGAGCAAACACTGTGTCCTCAGCCTCTCCATTGTAAGAGACAGCCACTATTGAGTTACCCAGACCACATCAGGTAATCCAATCTAATAAACACGCCTTTTATACATAGTCTTTCTATCTGCTGTTTCTCTAGATAACCCTATGTACTTATTTTCCAAGGTCTTGCAGCAGGGGCCCTTCCATGGGAACTGGTTTGTCTCCTCTCTGGCAAAGCCCTCCCTTGTTCCTTTCCTCTTCTGCGGCTCCGGCTTCCCCTCTAGCCCACAGGCTTCATTCTTTCTCTGTCTGGAGTCTGACAAGAAATTCTTCAAAGTCAACCTGGTCAGCTGGTGCCTTCATCACATCAGAAGGTGTCAGTAAGACTCGGGGTTTCTACCGCTGTGACAGAAGCCAAAAGGTATCAGCAATGTGTGGAGGAAAGGGTTTATTTTATCTACAGTTCAATATCACAGTCCGTCAGTGAGAAAAGACAGGCAGGAATGCATGGCAGGAACTGAGACCCAGGAGGACCGCTGCTTCATGGTTCACTTCTCGTGGTTTGCTCAGAGTGTTTTCTTTTTTTATTATTTGAAATAGTTTTTAATTTTAAAAATGTTCTAATCATATCCCCCCCTCCCCCAAGCTCATCCACTTCCTCTTCTCCTCCCTATCCACCCAACTTCAAGTTCTTTCTCAGAAAACAAATGAAAAGCTCAATACAAAACAAAATGCTCTAAACCTAGAAAACAAAATCACCCAAAAAGAAAACAACATGGAAAAGAACCACCAAATTTTAACCAAATAAAACAGACACACACACACACACCCCAAACAAACAAACAACCCCCCAATCTGTGGAGTCCATTATCTTGGTCAACTAGAACTGGGAATTGCCCTAGAACTATATTTAACAATAGAATAAATAGATAGTTAAATAGAACTAGAACTGGAGTAGCTGATATACCAAGCATACCAACGGTGTACTCCCTTCCAGCAGAGGCTATGGCGGAGTGCTGCTTGCTGGTCTGCTTCTCATGGCTTGCTCAGCCTGCTTTCTTACAGCATTCAGAACCGCCTGTCCAGAGGTGGCACCACCCACAGTGGAATGGGCCCTCCCACATCAATCAAGAAAATGCACCACAGGCTTGCCCGAGGGCCCATCTGGTGGGTGCATTGTTTAAATCGAGGTTTCCTCTTCGCAGATGATTAGAGGTTGTGTCAAGTTGACATAACTAACCAGAACAAAGGGCCAGTCAAGCCACGTCTCTAAAAACGTTTTCCAGGAACATTTCTGTTTCCAAGCCCTCTATAGCAGGCATGATTGCTTGGCTCACCTGCAGGAGCTGACCACGGTTGCTGATGCGCATGGCACCTCCCTTCCTCCCGCAGGCACCTGCAGCTTACTGAGAGCCAGGGGAGGGAGTAAGGGTCCTGATGTGACGGTAGAGGTTAAGCCATGCATCTGTAGTCTAGGGAGAAGAGAGAATATGTAGTCCACTGTGAACAGGAAGGACAGATAACCGCCTCTTCCCTGGGGTATGGGAGCTATAGACTCTGATCAGATTGTCTGGGGTATGTGTTTACATGTGTGTATAGATTAGAAAGGGAGAGAGATCAAGAGAGGGAGAGAGGGACGGGGAAAGAGAGAAAGGGAGGGAGGTGAGGTATAGTGGAAAGGAAAAGGTCAACAAAAATGTGGACCAAGGTAAATGTTCTTGAACTCTGGCCAAATGAACCTTGCACTGCTGCCAACTGAAGGGGACTTTCTCCTTCAGGTTCTTCACCCATTTCTACCCTGTAATGTAGGATAACTGGGTGGTGGGTGGTTGAGCACTCGGGTTTCCCAATGGGTTGGTTCCTATCCCCGGCAATCCCTCAACTCTAACCCCTTCTATCCCTTAGGTGTCATCTCCCGAAGGGGCCTGTTTCCTCTCTGCTTTCAGAGTCCACAGTTCATGTGCATTTGCTCCTAACTTCATCACTTACAGGCACGCCCCTGCCATGGTCACACTTAGTGTGCACGGTGGAGCCTTACACAGACGCTGTACCCATTGCACAGATCACTCAGAAATAGGCTATCAAGGGAAGGATCCTGCTTACAATTTGCCATGGTTCAGCCTAACATATTTTTAACTTTACAATGACGTGAAAGCAAATCTACACAACCCTTCTGTTCTTTACTTTTCCTGAACGATATTCAATAAAATATCTGAGTTACTCCATTCTTTATATAAAGTACACATTAGACATTGTTAAATTATCTTGTCCAGCTAAAGGTCAAAGAAAATGAAAAACACATTTAAGGTAGGCTATGCTAACTATGGCATTTGGAGTGCTAAACACATTTTCAACTAATGTGTTTTTAACATACCAATATGTGCCTATTATAAATTGAAGAATGTCCATATTTAGCCATGAGACTGGGCTTGCATTACACCATCTCCAAAGGGCAGAAAGGGTGAGTAACAGATCCAGCGTCTGCAGTAACCCCAAGAAGTGACATGAATCTAATATGGGCTTATCTAACTACAAAGAGTCCTCTTATTAGACATGAAGTAAACTGAGACAAAATGCTCAGGTGTGTGGTTTGGTTATGCTGCCATTTATCACACTGTTTTGGGGGTATATAGGCAAAAAGGCTTCTATTTGCTCAAAAAAAATAAGCAGAGAGAAAAAGGTACACCAAGTATAAAAAAGACTAAAATACTCAGCACACATCACAGACTTTCTGGAAAGAATACCAGCTACAGCCAGGGCGGAGGAAGATGTAACACACCGAAATGCTCTTTGGTGGTAGCAATACAGAATAGCACCACTCTAGAAAACAATGTAACAGCTAATTATAAAATTACAGCTACACTTGCTGTGGGACCCAGTGATGACGGCTCTAAGTATTCTAATATTTACTTAAGAGAAAACAAAGTAAAACCCCATATGAAGACCGGTTCACAAATGTTTATAGATATTTGATTACTATAAATGGTTAGATGTTTGATATCAATTACTAAAAACTCAAATCCACCCAAATGCCTATCCATGATAAATAGATAAGTATATAATGGCGTATCCAAATAATGGAATATATTACTCAACAAGAGGATTAACTAGCAATATGGGTAGCAGTGTGATTCAACAGCAGATACATCATGTTACATAGCATGGTGGGGTCTGAGTTGTCAACATGGGGCTGAACCCTCTGCAACAATCTGGTGTTGCTTTCCAGCTGTACTTTGTAAAGATGCTTTTGGAAACATAAGTTCTGATAAACGACTCTTCATCTTTAAAGCAAGCCCCAGGAAAGTCAACCCTTGCCCCCGTATAGGACAGGCCTCTCAAGAGTGTTACACTGCCTGTGCTTAACAAAGCCCAGGAGGAATGCAGTATGGAGTGATCCACCACCTTGGACTTCATCTGCTGTGTCCTGCAGCAGCCCAAGTGCAGCTGGAGACCAAAGCGCCCCTGCAGCTGTCTTCTGTCGGCTCCTTGCTTCAGTTTGTAGTAGTTAGAATCGGGGATGCAAAGAGGACTGAGAGGGCCCTGTGTCGTGGATCAGTTTAGCTGCCACTAACTAGGGGGAAATCCTATCTAGCAAACATCTGTCTTTTGTCTGCCCATGAAGAGGGAGCTAGTCATTCTGGAGGGCCTGGGCTGTTGGACTGTAGGCAAGGCTAGAAGGCAACCACCCTGCATGCTTCCCACACCCCTGCTTCATCTGGTTCCCACACCTGGGTCTTGAGGAAGGCAGCACCTCCTGGCGTATTTATACTCCATCTGCCTTATTGTGTTCCACACTGGGTGCCTGCTCTGCTGAGCCATCTCCTCTGTAGATACTGTGACTTTCACCCTTGCTATTCTTCAGGATGGCCTTGGCTCTGGAGAGCATCTGGATGATGCCTGAGCTGATCTGGAGCTGGTGCCTGATTGGTCCTGGCTGCCTGGCTATGGGGAGAGGCCTTCCTTTTCATGGCTGATGGTCCGTTGGTGTCAGTGGTATATTCTACACTTCGGCTAGATTTTATAGTCCACAGATCTTACTTGCTGCAGTGACCCCAGAAAGTCAATGTTTCCCAGAGCTACCACTTGGACAGACAAAGCAAACAGCCTACAGAGAAATCCCCACAGTCTATGGTTTACTCTGTGATCCTACTATACATGTCTGGACTCAGTGGAGCTGTAGGAAGATGGGTGAGGGGTCGGTGTAGACAGGTTTCCTAGAGGACATATGCTCTTTGCTCAAGGGTCTGGAGTAGATGGATTAGGAATCAGACAGAGGCCTTTGTCATCTCTCCCTGGCCTCGATGGTACATTCATGATGCCCAGAAAGTATCAGATGCCTTGTTGTCAGGGTGACTTCCCTGCTGGTGAGTGGACCTCATTACCAAATTGAGGAACGGGGTAGGACTATCATCAGGCAAGTCTAGCTACCCAGATATCTGGAGATTGCCGTGTGCTCAGGGCAACCTGGTGAGGTGTGATGGTGAGGTGTGGTGGTGGAGGAGTGGCAGACTGCCCTTCTGTGACAAGTCCATCTAAGGACAGATCCAAGTCAGGTCTCCTTGGATGGTAGACATGTCCACACAGCTTCAAGCAGATGTTAGGCTAGGGAGGTGGCTGGCCAGTCTCCATGTTCTTGTTGCTAGGATGATGTCCAAGGGCCGGATTTGCCGAGTGACCCACTGCAGTCTATGATGACATAAGAGTTCTTGACTTTACAACAGTGTAAAAGCATATCCATTATAGCCTCTCCACTTTTCACGCTCAGTGCAGATGCCACTGAGTCACAGGAGACAGTCAACCCTGGATGATTTTGTGCACTGTAGGCTAATGCAAATGTTCTGAGAATTTGCTAGACTAGGTAGAATGCTCAGGAGCCTGGGTGGATGTGTTTTCAGCTTGTGATACATTCAAGTTCTGATGGCTAGGCAAGGGTGTAACTGGTTGCAAACTGAGGAGACCGTGTGGATTCACGGAACTGACTACAGCATCTGGGTTCATGGAATAGACCAGAGTATCTGGTCCCTAACTTCTTGGCACTTCCAGTTTTGGGCTGTTACTTTTGATCACGCGGTACTGAAATTCAACTTTGCCTTATTTATTTAATAGAGACTTTATAACCTATCTGCTGCCGGTGCCTGTGCAAATAAAGTTGAAAGGGAACTTTATGCCGCAAGTATAAATAGGAAACCATTAATACTTCCCATAAGTAGAAAGGAACTATATTTAAAAATTCAATGAAAATAAAGCACATTTATTCAAAACTGCTCTGCCAAATTTTTTTGGACTGTGACTTTTTTTTTTTTTAAGAAAACTTATCATGTGTTGGAGCAGTGTTACAGATGCGCCTTTATTGTTCTAACAAGAACCGCAAAGGAAAACCAATCGGCAAGTGAGTGTCACTGTATTGACTTTACCCACTACACTGTTTGAGCGGCTGATCACAAGACTGAGCATAAGATGCTACGGCTTATTCCTTGAATTGCTTGCATTCTGGCGAAGAAGACGGACAAGCAGCAAGTGAATAAATTTTTTTTAAAAAACCCATGAGTTTGGATTGTGAGATTCAGATAAAACAAAGAACAGAGAGGAGTATATTTTAGAAAGAAGTTGAGTCCTGTGATGAGAGAGGGAGGGAGGAACCAGTTGCGTTGGGGGGTCACGTTGAGTTTGAAACTTCAGATGGGCAGCTGCATGCTGATTTGGACGGGGACCAGTATGAGAGGCTGGGACTGAAATGATTAATGTAGGAGAGTGATGGCTTTTGAGCCCAACTGCTTGCTCATGATCACCTAGGGGCAGGTATAGAGATGGATGGCTCGGTCCTCTGTCACCCACGCATTCCCAGGTCAACCAGTAAGAGGGGAAGATGGAGCCGGTGGCAACGGAAAGAGAAATCTCCATGTTCTTCATGACCCTTTGAAAACACAGCGAGGGGAGAATGTTTGAAAAGGATAAATAATAGATCAACCAAAAAGTGTTGCTGAAAAGTTAAGTCAAATGAGGATACAGAATCAGTCACTGAGCCAGGGATGATGGCTCATGCCTGTAATCCTAACTGGGAGGCTGACACTTTAAAGGCAAGCTTGGGATGCACAAGGAGTTCCAGGTAAGCGTGGGTTGCCTAGGAAGCCCCTGACTCAAATAGGCTGTGGGATCAATGAGGTGGCAGAAGGGTTTAAGACTGGACCAGGAACAGGAACCAGACAGGAAGGACAGGTTTTTCTGGTCTTTCACAGAGCCAAGCTGGGCTTTAAGCATGCATCTGTGTAGCTACACCTGAAACACTCCATAAATCTTAAAGTGAAAGTTTCAGCCACATGGCCTGAAAATGGAGAGCAGTAATCCCCCTTGGGAGGGTGCCTTCTGGGTTCATTTCCACCCAGGAAGGGTCATGTCCCTCTGAGTGCCCAGCATCTCTATACAACACAGACACGTGCAACAGGCTAGGTTGCGCAGGGGCAAACTTGCTGCACACAGCCAGAGCCCTTGTTCTAGAACACGGTGAGGCGCCAGGGCAAGTCATGCTCGGGCACAGATATTTATTGATCTTGATTCACACGATCCAAGAAAAGCTTGGCCACAGAGCCTCCCATTCAGTCATGAGGATATGGGGGTTGGGCACCAACAAGAGAGAAGGAAATGGAATTTGAAGAAATCTGCCCTTAAGAAAATAACTCCTTGTGAGCCTGGTGTCTGTGAGCCTGAGCATGCAGTAGGGAAATGCTCTGTTGCTCTTCGGAGGCAGCTGTGAATAGGGCCTCTGTTAGCAGCTGGCAGTCTTCTCAAGCAAGGCAGGCCAGGGAGAGGGAGGGAGGGAACCCCCCCACCCTGACTCCCGTGAGGAAGTGAGCCTTCCTCCCTTAGCCCCTGCCTGCAGCAGGGGAGTGGGAGAGAAGAAAGCCCTTTAGTTTGTTGGTGGTGGTGACAAATGGTCTCACCAGAGAGCCCAATTTGAACTCCAACTCTCCATCCTCCTGCCTCGGCCTCCTGAGTGCTGGAAATACAGAGATGTGTTACCGATCCCAACCGGATATATATATTTTTATATTGAATCAATAAAGCAATCTGAGTCCACCAAGGCCAGGTCTTCATTTTCTTCCTGGCCTATTCCAGTCGGCAGGCAGCTTCATGGCACGCCTGGCTTGGTTTTTGTATACTTGGCCACAAAGAAATCACCGTCAGGAAAAGGGGAAGACAGCCTGACTTTTATTTTTCAGGAAGAAAAAGGTTAGCTTCCGAGAATCCAGCTGGAGTAGGCTGAGGGTTTGCGATATTCCTTCATCTTATATGGTATTCTTCGTTATGGATAGGAAATCAAAAGAAATGACTCGAACATGACCATGTCTTGACTGACAGACACAGATATTCTTATGTTTTCCAAACTTGATAATGCTTGCACGCCCAGGGGGAGATCTGTCCTTGGCTGTGACTCTCTGAAAGCATAGAGGGCAAAATCCCGAGAGTGGAACTCTAGCTCCCTGGAGATGGCCTATTAGTCACTTCCTTCTTTCCTGTGGCTAAGTATCTGACAAGAAGCAACTTAAGGAAGGCATCTGGCTCATGGTTTGAGGGTGTGAAGTCCATTAAGACCAAGAAGGAAGCCATGTGGTGGGCGGCTCCATGGTGGCAGGAACGTGTATGGTTCACTCATATCTCAGCCTACCAGAAAGAAGAGACCAGAAGTCGGACTGGCCAATAACCCACAAATTCTATGCCTACAGCTCTGTTCTACCAATGTAGACCCCACATCTGCAAGGTTCAACAACTTCCTAAAACAGCATCATCCATGGTGGACCAGCGGTGGCGGGAGCTCGTGGGGGACATTTCCCACTCAAAGCACAACAGACATTCTGTGCTGTTTGCACCCCACAGTGAGGAGGCTCCCCTTAGTGTTGACAGGGAGGACATCTGTGCTCTTCTCATTTCTACCCTATTTCCATAGCTCACCATTTGTTCCCACTGGTGATCCCGAGCTCCCAAAGCTGCTTGGCTCATGTTAGCACTGGCTTTGTGGCACCTGACACTTATACATTGGTTTTCTCATGTCATCCTTGCCATAAGCCTCTTTTATCCAGTTGTAACAGCCAAGGACCAGAGAGGGACAGCAAATTGCCTTACATTGCAGGGCAGAGACATAAACCTAGGGCCTGGGGCCTAGGCTCACATATTAATGCCCCTTCCTTGAGCTGCACAAGTTCTGAAGAAGACCTTACACTGACTCCCTTTAGATGGGCTAAGACCCCTTAGCCAACTATCAAAGTACAATTCTCCAGAAGTATGGTCTGTGACCTGCCAATGGTGGCTCTGTCACCACAACATATCACCATTTATGTCGTCCCCTCCCCCTCCTCTTCCCCCCTCCCATCACTGAAGATGCTACTTTGTTAAGATTAAAGTAACAGAGGCAGGAACAGGGACAGGTTTAACCAAGTTCACTTAGTCTCTAAACGGTAGATTTGGGGGCAAATCTGGATCCTTCTAGATCCCGAGACTACCAGCCTTGCTGTATACCTGCCGTCTGCCCTGCCAGCCCCATCCATGAGAGGGGTGAGGCAGAATGGTTCCCAGCACCTTAAATTCTGGTTTGCCTTCACACACTCTTCTCTCTCCACGCAGATTTCATGCACCTGTTTCACAGCTGAAGGGAAAGTCTGAGCGGGCCCTGAGCAGCACATTTTATACTTTGGCTGAGGTCTTGCAACATGAAAGAGGGATGCATAGCCTGCTGTTTTCTGTGGACAGTGAACAGCCTGTGTCCCCTCCCTCTTTCTATTCCAAGGATGAGGCTCTTTGGAAAGACTGTTTCCTTCCATTCTTCTTGGCTACTGATACTAAGTTAAAATGGGCTGGATTCTGATTCTCAAGGATGTCCCCTGCTGTAACCCTTAGGGGATATTATGTGTTGACAGTTGGGGAGCTAATTGTACCTGTTAGCACCATGAAGTGTCTCCCCTTTCCTGTCTTGCCCTGGACCTCCCACAACACCTCCAAACCAGAAGACAAAATTAATGATTCTATGCTCAAAGTTCATTTCAACTACCTCCAAAGACAATGACAGATGAGCCTCCCTGGGTGTGCTGGATTCTGTTCTAACGCTAAGCTCTGAGGAGAGCTGAAATGCAGGATGGCGAATTCGCAGAGTCTGCAGACATTGAACTTACCCCGCCCCCATGAAAACTTCCTTTTTGAGGCCTAGAGCCTGGGCAGAGATGAGAGAGCCCCTTCTCAAATGATCGCCTCCACTCGACCTGGTTTCAGCGCTACAGACCTAATGTGACCCTTCGAAGACGCCAGCACACTTACGCTTGGCACAGCCCAGCTTCCTCCTGCAGTATAAATGAAAGCAGGGAAGGCTTGTAAAGCTGACTCCAAATGGATCATGTGTATCTACAAACTATTAAAACGCAGCATTTGGATGAGCTGCTTGGAGATGGATCAGAAACACATGGAGTGCATTTTCTCTAAACTGTGCTTGGGCCTCTGAAATGAAGGGGAAAGAGCTTGGTTGCTCCATTTGGGAGTTAGGGACCTCCGAACAATAGAAGGATCAGCACATGTTCCCTAGGCAGAAGAGTCTTTGGCCCATTC
Source organism: Microtus ochrogaster (assembly GCF_000317375.1). Taxonomy (NCBI): domain Eukaryota; kingdom Metazoa; phylum Chordata; class Mammalia; order Rodentia; family Cricetidae; genus Microtus; species Microtus ochrogaster. The sequence continues at coordinate 58,799,607 of NC_022013.1, forward strand.
ACTCAGACTTGCATTTCCCTCCCTGGGAGACCTGTTAGGGAAGAAAGGAAATGAGGAATTGACGGGGAAGGGAACGGGTGTGGAGAAGGTCTTCAGAAGGAAGACTCCAAAGTTGGGGATTACGGTCATGTGGACAAATGGAGTCCAGGAGAAAGCTCTAAGTGTCTTAAAATCGGTATCTGCACCAGGATCTTTTGGCTTGTCCCTCAGTGATTCAGGCTGCGTTCCTTCTGGGCTGGCCATGGATCCTGCAAATGAGTGTGCACATCATGTAGAAACTATTCGCGTCCTGGAGTGGCCAGCGCACGTATATTGGAGCCATGCTGCTGTTTCTGTAAGGCCTGGTAATGTGTAGGCCGTGCTGCCATGAGCTGTTGCTTGGCTGGTGTCTGAGTCATGATGTGCTATTTTCCACCTGTTTACTCAACATGAAGCCTTGTTGGCTAAGTGAGCACTGATCTGTGGACCGCAAATGGTGCTTTGAGATCATGTCAACTTTTGATACTTGGCCAAGACAAGATCCCATATGTTTAAGGTTAACGACCATCTGGTCTCCAAAAGGCCAGGAGAATCGTGAGACGCATGGAAAGCACACTGAAGATAATCTCTGACAACTCTCCCGACCTATCCAAGAACTGAGGGCTCCTCGCTGAGGCCATAATTGTGTGACTCACCCTGATGTCCAATCATCGTCTGGTGTCCATCTCTGACTGGACATGGAGCTCCCTCAGGATAATCTGTCTCCTTTCGTTCCTCCATGAGAAGCAGCTCTAGTGGCAGGAGGGTACCCGACCAGCCTGGCCTTGCACACAGTTCAGCTGCTCTTCCAACTTTGGGATTCTGGCTGTGTCCTTTCCTTGACTCCAGTGGCTCCAAAAGGTCTGATCAACTTTACTGGTCTCCTGGGTCAGAGGTCTGGGTTTACTCATTTCCCATGAGCTCACAGATTTAAAATCAGAGTACTCACCTCATCCCAGCCAAGCGACCACAGCAGGAAGGCTACTCCGCGCTCGAACTGTGGCATGGAATTTATCTTATGTTGCCTTTTTCCGGGGGGTTTATCAGGAGACGGGTCTAAGGGAAGACACGCACATCTGAGATATTAGAAGGAGGATTACGGGCTTTAGATGGGAATCTGGAGAATGAGTGGTGGCCTCCAGTCTCTACTCCTAGCTCTCCCCTACAGATTGCTGCCAGGTGGCGCTTCCGAAAGGAGAAGTAAATCACCCCACCATGGATATCTTTGCTTATCAGAGAGTGATGCAGACACGGAGTAACTCTGGCATGCTGGTGCTAATGGAGGTGCAGGGAAGGGCCATTCTTTAATTTATGTATGGCTGCACTATGTATTTTAGAATGAATGTCCAGTCCTTTTCTAACAAGGCAAAGGGAAATTAAAATAGCATGCGTGCAGGCAGAATTTGGAGCAGTTTGGTCGTGGAGTGAGGGAATTGACTCGGGTCAGCAAAGGCTTAGGGAAAGAGGCTGTTGGTAGCTACAGGGGTAGGGCTGTCAAGCAGTTTGGAGGAGAACGCTTTGTCATGGGCATCTGGGCATAGAAAGAATGGGTCCCCATAAAGAGACGGGAGGACAGAACAGCCTAGAAACTAATGTTGACTCTGAGTAGTTGAAGTGCTCAAGGAGTCAGAGCAAGAAGAAAGAGAGAGAGATTGGAGCCTGCCCCTGGAAGTAATGTGGGACAGCTTCAGCTTCTATCCTGAAGGCTGGCACAGAAGTTATCCAGGCTGGGAGCTGTCACAGGCTCTGCATTGCATTTTAGAATTTGTTCGGTGCACAGAAGATGCCCAAGGGCTGCAAGGCTGAAAGTCACCAGACATATTCATTCGGGACTTATTTTCAATTTGGCTATACAGGCCAGCAGGGAGGCCTAGGGTTTGCTGATGATTGTGTGGGAGGAACAGCCATGTTGTGACAGCCCCCAGTAGCATCTGCACTCCCCTAAGGCTCCTCCTAGCTTCATCTCCCCACCGTGGAGAAGGCAGCCCAGCGGGGTCTTAGCAGGCCGTCAATCTTCATTAAGTCTATCATTGTCTTGAAGAGAGCAGGCAGGGCATGGAAAGGCCGCCCGATGGAAGGCTGTGACCCCAGACTGTTTGGAAAGCAAAGCTAATTGGCCATAGGAAAATCAAACAGATACCATCACTGGTGTTGCAGCTCCCGGGTGCTTGGACGCATCTCTTGGTCATGCTCCCACCTCATTGTCAACAATGGAGATGCCAGGAGGCATTTGCTGACTCTCCCAGCCAATGGGACTATACATAGACATGGCAGATGGCCCTTTACTGGGCACATGCTCTCTTACACAGCAGGGTGGGGTGTCGTAGAGGAAAAGAAGGCAGCTTGAGGGGCACAGAGGGAATTCATAGTGCACGAGATCTCCCCTTTCTTGTTTCAACACACAGAATCCTACCTTAGCATTTTGAGACATCATTCTGCTCAGTTTTATGGAAGTGTATATATTTAAGTTATACAGTGGAGCAATATATAACTCAGTGTGTTCTGTAATGCACACTGTGAGACAACGGCAACGCCCACAACGAACTGATTGGCATCTCCACCACTGCACACACCACTTTCCTTTGTCTTCTTCTTGCATCCTAGCAATGGAGCTTGTACACTCTCAAGTCAATGGCTTGGGCTCGAATCCCTGGTATTAATTATGTCACCTTGGCAAATCTCTTCCTCCATGCCCCTTGACTGGTTTCACCTACGCACAGAGGTCTTAGATTCTACTGGTGACTCCTGTTCTTCACTACTGAAACTACTTCAGATAAACCCTTGGAAAATTTCAACCACGTTTCGTTATCGCAGTACAAATTCTACTTAGAGAAGGAAATTCGTGTCGGAGCCATGCTAGATGTTACATTTGGTTAGATGTTTGGTGGTAGTAAACCAAATTTGGCCTTTGGGGGCCTCCATACAAGCTTTTACACACTAAACTAAACCTAATTTAGCCTGCAAACCAACTGAAGTTGAACCAGGAATACACAAATGTAACCATGGTTGAGCTGCAGTCAAGCTTCAGTTAACCATGGGCTATCATATGTCTAAATGGGGTCCAAATAAGGCAACCTCCAAGTCACAGCTATTTGGCTCTCTCTTTACCTCACAGCCTTACCTCAGTTCCAATTTCCTGTCCATAAACATTTTTTACCACAAGATAAGCCAGAGACCTTTGACCTTGCTCTGTTTCTTAGAGTGCCTGATCATGTCTCCTTCTTCCCAGGGTTAAACACTTCAATTAAACTTGTCCAAAGTTTTTTCTCATACAGTAGCATTCTATTCCATGGAAAGTGACCGTTAGCAATGAGTTCTTCTCATACAGCATTTAACAAAGGTCTAGCAGGCTGGGATTGGTGATCCAGAGAGCACGGTCAATGTTGGTGTGTGTGTGTATCTGTGCATGGCTGGGTATTTGCATGTACAGGCCAATATTGAAGAACAGGAATCACCAGTCCCTGGTAAAACCAGAGAAATCAGAGAAAGGGTAATGGAGGCAGAGATTTACCAAGGTGACATGATTAATAAATGGGAGCTAAATCCAAGAGATTGACTTTGGCATGTGCAAGCTCTATTACTAGGATGTGTAGTTTGCTAGGATGAACACTTGGAGAACTGACCCCAGCTGTTATAGGCAGTGACTGGTACAGCACCTAAGTGTTGTAATAGGAGCGGCGGGGCTGCATCCCCAGCACCCCAGCCGCCTGCTAGCTTATGCCCCGAAATAATTACACAGACACTGTATTCTTTTAAACACTGCTTGGCCCATTATATCTAGCCTCTTCTTGGTTAACTCTCGCACCTGGACTAGCCCATTTCTAATAAAGTATGTAGCATCCCAAGGTGTGCTTACTGGGAAGATTCTAGCCTACGTCCATCCTGGGTCGGAGCTTCATTGTGTGTGCCTCAGAGAGCAGAGCTATGGCGTCTGCCTGTGAGAGGGAAGCATGGTGTCTCTCAGCTCACTTCCTCCTCCTCCCAGCATTCTGTTCTGTTTACTCCACCCACCTATGTTCTAACCAATAAAATGGGCCAAGTCAGTTTCTTTATTTTTTAACCAATGACCTTCCTCCATCACCTAAGGAGCCTAAGTTCAGGTCTGGCCTTACGACAGCTATACTCTAACATCTGGGCAAAGCAGAGACTGTTCTGAACAGCCCAAAGTCGCTGCTGTGAGACTGAATGTGCCTGGGGAAGGGAGTGTGCACAGGAAGCCTCGGAAACTTCTGGTTTTGCTTGATCCGAACCAGCTTATTGCTTGTGGGCTGCTTTTCATTTTTCCCCCAGGTTGCATAACATGATCGCTGAAATATGTCTTTTGGCAAGACCTCATACATGCTTCATCCTATGCTTTGAGGTCATGTGACAGTGTTAAGTCATTCTTGAGATCTTGCCTGACTCCTTCATTCTGTAAGTTCCTATCTGAATCACTGTTGGTCAGCATGCTTCTCTTGGCACTGGAGGTTGGACCAGTGAGCAAAACCAAACCAGGAATACTGCAGGGAGGACCAGGGTCAGAGCTGCTGTCCTAAGGGAAAATGCACCTTGGTGTCATTTACGGAGTATCACTGGTGGTCCAGACAGGGTTTCAAGTACTTCCTGTCATCTCATGGATGCCAGGTCCCTATCTGCCTTTCTGTCACTCCCCAAACAACACGAAATAATCCCTGGTATCACTGAGAAGCTATTGAGGGCAGGGGTGGAGGCAGGGGTGGAAGGCCACCAGGATCCTGAGCCAGTGACTCCGTTAAAGGCCCCAGAGTATGAGATATCCAGGCTGTTGCTGCTCAGAGGTGAATGATAAGACATCCTGCCCTGGAAACTTCCTGAAAAGTGTCACAGGGTAGACTGACAAGCCAGGCAGAACTGTGGGTGGAACAACCTCATAGAAGGTGGGAAAGAAAACCAAGGGGGACCTGGCTTGCTGCCATGCAAGGGACTAGAAGGAGCATGGCTTTTATCCTTGGAAGCACAGTCTGAACCTAGCTGTACCCAAATAGCCCTAAGAAAGGGGACGCTTGAAAATATTTCAGAACAGGTATGTTTCACAGGACCTCCAAAGAGAACTGTAAAAAGTCCTTGGCCATTGAAAAGAGCGGGGTTGGGGGTTGGGGGTGGGGTGCAGGTGTGAATCTCCATGGCAGCACAATGCACAGTGCTACAAGCCCGACCTGGAGGATCTACTGAATGTTCCAAAAGTCCGGAGATGGGTGTTAGGGTTCCCATTTTACAGATGAGAAAAGTAAGGCTGAGAGAAGCTCAATAACTTGCCCAAGCTCACAAAATCAGCTGACAATAGAACCTGGATTAGAAACAGCCGTGGTCTTACACCATACACTGTTGTGGGGAGGGTAGACACAAGAAAAAAACTAGAGTCCTTTATCATAGACAGGCCTTATGGGTAAGGTTGCTGAAACAAGCAGTTACAGCCAGCACTCATCAGAGGACACTCGAGGAGTGAGAAGGATGCAGATCATCATGAAGTTTATTATGTTCTTCTTCTCACACGATGCCACTGGTCCCTACACAGCGCCTGAGGCACCTCTGTGCACCTGATGGTGTCCTGAAAATTCACATGTAAAAGTTCCAAGCTGCTACACATGTAACTGAATTAGGAGTGAAACCTTCAGCAGAACTGACTGAGGATGAATACGAAGCCCTGAGCACACAAGCGGACTCTTACAAAAGAAAGATAGCTGGTGTCTCTCCCTCCCTAGAACATGCTTCTGCCCTCTGGGAGAGTATGCCGTGAGAATATGACCATTGCAACCCCTGAAGACAGCCCTTGCAAGAATCAGAAGCCCCCCTAGAACTTCGTCTTAGGCTTCCCAACCTCCAGAGCTGTGAGAACACAGATCACTTCTATTCAGGCTCCCAGTCTGTGGCAGGCAGAGCAGACCATGGCAACCACATTGTGGCCATGGGGGAGCCTCAGTCGGAGGGACTGATTACAAACCTGGGCCATCAAAGGCCCTCAGAATTTGGGAGGTATTTTTGCTTCTGCAAGCTCTATTTACCTCTGTTGCCTCTACACACACAGGTCTGTGTGATGCAAGAAAGAGAAACAAATCACTAGAAAAATTGCTTTCATCTTCAGGTCCAAAACCTTTATTCAAATACTGCCCTGATTCTTGACAGAGACACTGTAGGTCAAGAATTTTCAAGCCTGTGTTTCCCATGGGCAGCCAGAGGACTGGACAGTCCAGATTCAAATCCATTTGCTCACCGCTTGGGAGAACATTCTAATGATGGCGGCTGGTTAGTAGATTTCATGGACCTCCCAGTGACCCTTAAGTTATCAGTATAACTTGTTTATGGAAAAGGCTGCTTAAGGTCAACAAGTTTTGTTTTTGAATCATTGCCCAGACTTACAGAACCTACACCATTAATCAGCAAGAATAATCTCTCAACAGAGCCATCTATTTTCCCAGCAGTGGTACTTAGTTTAAAATCATTGCCTGTATATCCATTCTATGCGTCTAGCTTGCTAGTTAGCTATCACCTCTCTGTCTGTCTGTCTCTCTGTTTACCATCTGGTGATAATCTATCTCCCATCATATATCATCTGTATCTGTTAATCTCTCTTTGTTCCTTAGCTTTCTAAGGAACTGTAGATAAAGAAATACAGAAGTGAATTTTTATAATATCACAAAAAAAATAGGGATAGAACTAATTAGAAGACAGAAAAGAATAAAAGAGATATGAAAGATATGTGTATGTGTGTATAGTCTGCTACAAGAATAAAACTGGTAGGGGATGAAGTGCAGAGAAGAGGGAGGGAGTGTGGAAGCAGACATTTGCACTCCTTTGTCTCAAATAGTAGATGATAAAATAGTGTCTCAGAAATGAAGATAAAGACACAGCTCCAAGACTGTATTAAAGACATAAAACTAAGACCAAAAGCCTAAAATCATTATAAAGTTTGGCCCAAGTACAATATGATGTACATGATTCAAGCTTTTATTTTTTAAGGAGGGATGGTGAGAGATACTGTTGAAAGTTGTCCAGTTCTGAGTCTTCTATCTGTAGCTATGAAGGTCTTGTGGCCAGGCAAGGTAAAAGCAGAAATTTTGAAAAGCTGTCTTGTTTGGAGACGATGGGGGAAAGGAAAGGGGAGCCTTCCCATAATTTCCGCATTGTTTGGGTTTTAGCAATATGTAATGGGATTGAGAAAGAAAAGTATCCTGTCTCTGAACACCCTCAAGATGATTTACTAACTATCTAATACATTACCTTCTGGGATGGAGAATGTAGGCAAGTATCTTTTCTTCGGGTCAGATGGTGAGTATATCATGAGAATGCAGCCATGGTCCAAAGAGCTATACATTGTAGCTGGGCATCATGAGTAGTACATCATGGGGTTATAACCATGACCCGAAGAGCTATGCTCTGTGCCTGTGAATCATGAGTATATCATGAGAATATAGCCATGGTCAAAGAGCCAAGATTGTAGCTGGGCATGACTCTATGGCAACCCAGCCGACCTCAAATTTAAGTTGCAGTTTTATAGATAAGCCTCATCCTAAAGGGGCTAAAAAAAACCCTCTCTTTAAAAAAGTTACCTATATGTGTCCATGCGTGTCTATGTATGTGTGCATGTGTGTCTATGTATGTGCATGTCTATGTATGTGCAAATGGCTGTAAGTGCCTGTGGAGGCCAAAGGTGTCAGAGCCCCTAGAACTGCAGTTACGAGCTGTTATGAGCTGCCTGACCTGTGTGCTTGGAACAGCTCAGGCCTTTGCTAAAGCAATATGCATTCCTAACCACTCAGCAATTTCTCCAGTCCCCAGATAGCTCTTCAAATAAACCATTTCACTAAACATTGGCCTAAGAGGCACCTTGTTCCAAGTGAAATTTGGAGAGCTTCATGGGGATTGATTTTTATTGTGTCATTAACTGAATTTGTTTGCTTCAAATGGACAGAAACTAACGTGTCCAGTTAGTGAGCAATCTGTATATTTGGAAATTGGTTGCCTATGATAGTCTGTGTAGATCTCTCTCTCGCGTGCGCTCTCTCTCTCTCTCTCTCTCTCTCTCTCTCTCTCTCTCTCTCTCTCTCTCTCTCTCTCTCTCTCTCTCTGAGCACGAAGCCAGAAGCCAGACCTGGCTCATGGTTGGGTATCTCGGTTTTCTCAGAATGTGGCCAATCCTTTCTCCATGCAGTTTCTTGTCAAAGTTCTTAAATCTTGCTTTTAATCAGCAGCCAAAAGCTGTGACCCATCCTGTAGAGGACAATCTTCTCTTGACTGACATGTGACAGGCATAATTTCTTAAAAGGCTGTCATTGATCCCATTCTTTGCAGCACTGTAATATCAGTTCAGCCTAGTTAAGGAGTTGGACACCTGGAACTTACCCGAAACCATTCTCACCATCTTACCTTGTTATATAATTGTGTTTATTCAGCCTGGGAAGGTGCCTTAGGGATGAAACCAATAGATATGCCCTAGGCTTTTATTCATCACTTCATATGCTATTCTTTCTTTAATTCTACCAAGTGGTGGCTAGACACAATGGAGCTTCAATCAGCCATAAAGAGAATAAGCAATGCTGTTTGCTGGAAAATGGATGCACCATGTTAAGTGAAGTAAGCCAGACTCAGAAAGACAAATCTCATGTTTTCGCTCATGTGTGGATTCCGATTAAAATATATACTTATCCATAAGCATATGCACACATATGTGCACATGAGACCTAAAAAGTGAATGGCATGAGGGCTTGGCTACTCTAAGGTGTGGTTGAGAAGAAGGCTTTTAGTATAGATAGGAGGAAGAGCACAGCCAGAGGCATCTGGAAGAGTTCAGAGCAGATAAAGTAGTAGATTAAATATGGCCAGGAGACAGAACTGGGCCATGAGAGGAGAAGAGGCGAGAACAAAAGGGAGGGCCAGAGAGAGTGGTTCAAGAGGACCGAGAGAGGCAAGAGGAGAGCCAAGAAAGGGAACGGCTGACAGAAAAGGATTGCACAGGAATCGGAAGCTGGAAGAAGGGAAAACCACGAGCAGGAGAAGTTTAGGGTAGGGACAGGGTGAGAAGAGCTGAGAGGAGCCCCGATGCCAGTGTGGACTCCACCAGGTACCAGGTACTTGCTGGCTGAGAGAGCCTGGAGGCCGTCTCTTGCTTTGATATGCTAATTGGCACCATAGTCAGCCCTTCCTTCTGGCTTTTTTTAGGGCCTGGGAAAAGGGGTCTATGAGAAGGAGCAGCAGGAAAAGATGGGGCAGGGGAATAGTAAGGATAATAGGGAAAGAAAGACACCTCACAGTTTCTCTCCAGAGCGCACTGTAACAAGAAGGCAGAAGGAAGTCTTCTGAGGGGGCGGAGGTGTGGAGGAAGGCGGTGAGCGGCAGAAATAGCAGTAGGGTGCAATGATGTGTCTGTCTACATGGACACAGATATCAGAAATCCTCTCAGTGAAACCCACTGTTGAGTATGGTAATGAAGGCAATGTGATAACCCAAAGATGCCAGGGGAGAACATTGGAAATTTCATCTTCATTATTTTGAAAAGTGCACTATTTTCCTTCACTCTCTTCACCATTTGCCTCAAAAAGGCAAGATTTGAGGTGGTGATTGTATTAACAACTTGATTTAATAATTTCACACTAAATTCATAGATCGCAACTCCATTTTACATCTCATAAATGTATTTTACTACATTTGTGACTTACAATTAAAAATTCAAATATTAAAAAATGCATTCAGACTCAGTTCTCACCCCTTTTTGAACAGGGAAATTGCTTCTCTCCCTTCCTCCATCTTTATATCATATTTTATTCTGTCCTATGTACTCAGAAGCCACTGTAACCTTCTTGAGACAGAAGATGAACACGAAACTAAAAACAAGGCAGAAGACGCCAACACAAACAAGCCCTACCACACGAGTGTCCTTGCTCCCCTTGCACAGATAAGTAAAAAACATGTCAGAAGCTGTCCGTGCCCTTATCCCTAGTCTAAGTTCCTGGGTAAAATTCCAAGGCAGAATGCTGCTTCCCCAAGATCACAGGGCAGTAGGTATAAAGAAGTGTCACACTCTTGTGGTGACAAGCCCCACACCTGACCTGCGTTAAGGTCAGGACAGTGAGCATGAATACTTGCTTGGGTAGCTAGAAGGGTTCCACAGTCAGGGTTAATGGACCTCCCTCCGTGGATGCGCTGCTTTGGGCAGTGCTCTTGGTGCTTTGTTATAAAGCTGTGTGCTCAGTGCTTCAACTTGGTAGGTTAACTGAATGCCTGTGAAGTGCCCTAGTCTCTGGAAAACGGGGAGGGAAACTTGAGTCTGCCTGGGTAGCCAGAGAAGACTGGAGGATCACACAAAATGAGATCTTTATCCACAGAGGGAGCGTGGAGAAAGCTCCAGGATACCTCAAACTTACTCCCTGAAGTGCTCTCTTCTGTTTCATGGGTAGCATTCCCACGCCAAGCTTGACTCTGCACTTCCTCCATGACACGCTCCGTAGCTATTTCTACACAGGTCACCACTGGTACTAGGCTTATTGCTCTCCCGGGGTTCATGGTGGTGGCTGCCTAATAAACACCCATTAGCCTGGGCGGACGTTGCTCCCCACTCTTCCCTGTGTGCATTCAAGCCCCTCAGCTCCTCCTCCTCCTCCTCATGGCCTCTCCTCTCAAACACAAGACTAGATAACGCTTGTAACATGATTTATCACTACTCCCACCTCCCCCAGGCCTGAGACTCTTGGGGACTTTGAAAGGAAACAGGCACCATGTGCTTCCGATGAGCTCCATTCAGCTCATCATGGTGTTCCGTTGGAGCTGGGGGACGTGAGGGACACCCTGGAACCGGTTCATGGCTCTGCTTAAAGATGTTTTTCTTAGAAGCAGGAAGTTACGTCCTGCCAAGAAGAAATGAAAATAAAGCCCCCGAGGGGTCACTTGGGGTTCACTGGGAGCCGCTCTGAGCTGTTGCTGTGCTGAGGCCTCTGCAGGGGAGGAAGCCTGAAGGGGCTTCCATCCAGGACTCCCAGGGCAGGCAAGGCTAGCCTTGGCAGGTGATCATCTTGGGTAAATAGAAGCTTCATACTCCCCTGCCCCACCAAGGACAACAAGCCTCTATAGACACTCTGTCTCTGTCTCTCTCTGTCTCTCTCTTTCTCTCCTCACTCAAGAGACTGCGCCCAGATGCACATGGAAGTTGAGGGTTGTGTGGGGAGCAGATGGAAACACAGAAAAGACCAGGAAAAACATTCATATGCCCAACATTGCAGGGGCCCAGATCTTGGGGAAAGACTTGCAGTCTCAATGTTATGAACTATGGAACCAGCCGAACTGTGTCTCCCTTAGACCCCCTCATGAAGATGGAGTCCAGGGCAGTGTGGCTGCTACCTCACCTGGACTCTGCTATCTTTTGTACAATTGACCCCTTAGACATGTTAGCACAGGAGCAGATGTGTGGGCTGCTGGCGTTTCTGAAATATAGACAAGGGCTATATTTCATCCCCATATCTGATCCCAGGTGCTAACACAGTTCCCTGTCTCCTTGAGGGACACATAGGATGTAAAGATAGGTATGCTCAGTGTCAGCTGTATTTCGGCAGCATGGAGGGACAGAGGGGCAGATAAAGGATGGTGGCCGCTCAGCCGAAAGGCTCTGTGGGACGCTGAGAGTAGACATGAGGCTGGGAGCCAGCTAGTGACACATGAGGCTCCAAAGACTGCTCAGGCTCCCCTAGTTCCAGGCTGTGGTGTTTACTAGATAGAGATCACACTGCACAGTCATCCTTGGGGGCACTGTGCAGTTAGCAATGGCACCTGATCCTGGGTTCCAGAGTTGGACATCGAGAGGGAGACACTGGGTTGTTGTTTTGGGCTTGGCTGAAGAGAAGGGTCCGCTGCTGTTGGAAGTGGCTGCAGTATGACCACCTCAGAGGTCACGGATTTCCCAGCACCGATGGTTTCTGGGAAGCCCTCTGAGGTGCACAACCCAGGCATGTCTTATCATACAGTGAGTCAGAAATCGCTGAAGATGGGATTGTGTCCCAAAGCACGATCCAGGGATGTTCAGCTGAGTCTACAAAGTACATGAAACAAGTTTTGAAATCATGTGCTTTGTTTCAGTTAAATTTGATGCATGCTGTTTATTAATACAAGCTGATACATGCTTTTCGTTTAGGGAGTAACATACAGTTTTATTTTGAAGTAATTATACCATATGTAATAATATGTGTGTGTGGTTGCTATAGCAACTAAGATTGTTAGGTGTGGATGTGACAGCATTTGTACTGAAAACTAAAAACAGGTGGTGAGAGATGTTCACCAAAACAATGGAGAGAAAATCATAGATGGAAGATTCATTGAAAATGAGTCCAAGTTGATATGAAAATTTAATGTAATTCTATCAAAACTCCAGCAAGAGTTCTCTTCCCTTTTCTTTTTTTCTCTTCTTCTTCATAATACTGACTATTATTTTTGCACTCACACACATATAAAAATGTCAAAATAATGTGTAGAAACAACTGGGCTCTCTGATATCAAAAGCTATTACTACAATAGCAATCGATTTTATGCGGTATCAGTTGGGGAAGGGAGATAGACTGGACACTAGAGAGATGACTCGAGAAACAGATCCAAGCAAATGTGCCCCCTTTGAGTTTTGACTGCCTACAGGGATCCACAAGCTATAACAAGCCTCTCAGTAGATGATGCGGGAACATGGTGGAAACCGTTGGCTAGATTGCATGAGCAGTGAGTTGGAATACCTTCACCCCTCTTGGGGTTCTGGACTCCCATAGCCCTCGTTTGGAACAAGTACTTCCTGCGACTCAGTAGTTGTCATTTTGTGCTTAACCCTAGTTGCCTCTCAGCTTGTCATACGCTTGGGTAGATATGAGCCTCCCTCCCTCTGGGTGGAGGATGAGGATACGTTTCTGGGCTGTGCCACTTCCTGCATCTGCTTACTCTTCTCTCACTGCGTGTCGTGGTGTTTTGAAGAAGTCTGATGCTCTGGAATACCACTCTGGAGGATACAATATAATTTCTGTGAAATTGTTTGCCCTTAGAAAAGCTCTCCACTCATATATCTATTTGGTCACCGAGGAACTCTGTCCCTGGTCCTCAGTAAACCTTTTGATGACCACAGAAATGGATATAATATAGACTCAAGAACATGGCCAACCCTTTCATGTAACCCCATCCCTGTGCTCCTGCCTCAAATAGATTTGAATGCAGAAAAAGCCTGATGGTATGCCTCCCAAGTGTAATACAACTGCCGCCTCCAGCCCCTGCTTCTTCTTGGTTAGGACTTGTTGGTCCTGGCCCTGAGGCTGTGGATGGTGTCTTCAGCTGACCCATGGTAGCCATGCTCCATGTTAAGGCACATACCTTACATTCTATGAACCGATTCAATTTCTACCTGACCCATTGGTTATTGAAAATCCCAGCCCAGACCACAAGGAATGCCTGGGCAAAGAGGGTCAGTGTAAGAAATTTCAATACCATTTGAAGCACTCAAGATATCAGGAACCCTACTATCCTTTGCTGGAGCACATCCTTAAGGACCCTAGTGTGCCCAAACACCACCATGAAAAGGTGGATGCGTTTTAGTTTCTGGCGTCAAACAAGACCAGCGCCCAGGGATACTGTGCCAGCGGGGGTGTGAGGTGTCCTGGAGTTCTCTTGGTTATTGATATGTGATGGTAGAGAGCTGTCGTTTCTACAACATATTTGAAGGAGATGAAGATCTGGTGCCGACGAACTTAAGAAACTGGGAGGAAGGATCGAGAGTGCTCTCTGTTTCCGTTAGTGTTCTTTCCCCAAGGGTACCAGACTGAGATCTCGAAACAAACAAAGTCTCGTTATAACTCAGACCGCTGCCAGAAAGCATCTTGCGGCCAGCAGAGGCCCCAAGGAGTGCTCAACTGTTTTTGACCAAATTGCCCTGAAAGCAAAGAACAGGGCTCACCAGCACCAAGACAGCACCCCAGACCTAAGCCAATCGTGATGAACTGAAGCACCTCACCCAGGGACCCCTTCAGGGATACTTTACCAAATCAGCCTCCCCTGGGACCATGGGTTTCGGCACAGGCAGCTGATACTTGACTATTGCAAACGGTTTTGTCAGTGTCGGGGGTGCTGAGAAGACTGGGTGATGGAAAGCAGACATAGGCAGGAGTTGGTGATTGAGTTTCTCCTGGGGAGCATTCCAGTCTGGGCAGAGAGGCAGCCAGGCTGGGGATGGGGGAGTGGTCCCTGTGTCTCTCTACACCACGAGCTCCAGATTGGCTGAATTCATGGGAAATGTTTTTGCCTGTTGAGGAGCACACAGAGTGCAGGACAGCGAGTTCTGATGCTGAAGTGGCCATCCAAACACCCAGACACCCCCACTGTAGACATAGGAAACTGGCCAGTGCATGACCATTAGCCTCTGACTGGAACAGCTGTCCTTAGCCTCAACCCTAGGTAGGCAATACGCCTTCAGAAGAGTAAAAGGAAGCCATATGTCCGAAATCTGAGCTCAGCAGTGTCTCCTGATGCATTTGGCACCTTGAAGCACTGCCCAGAGTCACTTCTCCCAGGAAGTCCAATGTTCCAGCAACCCAGGCTTCTTTGCATTGTGTACTAGGCGGAGATGGCTACAGTACTCTCTACCCAACGAGGCCTTCATTGCAGAGAGGTTATGCCGATCCTTAGTGCCCCCCCCCACCGACTAATTCAATTTCTAGTATAAAGTCACTACTAAATGAACATGATAGATCCACAAAGAAATGTCATCTTGACTGTCTTGTCTACCACTTAGCAGTGGCAGTTCACAATTGGTATATAAGCTAAAGCCTTATTAAATATTCCTCTGATATTTAAGTCTTACAATAGAACCCTACTACAGCATACTTTCCACGGAACATTATTTCTCCTGAGACTGAACACCAACCCCCAAATCCATGGATACTGCTTTAACCCATCAGGGCAATATTATCTTTAGCCCCCACCTGCCATGTTGCCACTCTCTTCAGAATGTCCCCTGTGCTATAAAACCCATTTTCTGCAATCTTTTTTCAAATGCAAGAAGTTTGAGTCTAGTGGCTACATTGTGTTGTTTGAGGCTGCTCGTTTGTTCCTGGCAACCCAGAACTGAAATAACCACACAGAAACTATATTATTTGCAATACTGTTTGGCCAATAGCTTAAGCATATTTTTAGCTAGCTCTTATTCCCTAAACTAACCCATCTCCATTAATCTGTATATCACCACAATGGTTGTAGCCTACCAGCAAAGTTCCAGCAAGCTCCAGCAGGGATGTCTGTCTCCTGCAGCAGCTACATGGCTTCACTCTGACTCTGCCTACTCTCTCTATATAGCTCTTTCAGCCTGACTTTACTCTGTTAAGCCATTGGCTGAAAGCAGTTTCTTTATTAACCAATGGCAATAAAACATATTCACAGCACACATCACCTCCCACATCAACCCTGGGTCATGGATTGAGGTGAGAGGCAGTTCTTTAACCCTCCAACTGATGTTCAGTGCTGATGGAGTCTGTAAAATAGACTTGGATTCAGTGGGTTAAGTGGTTCAGGTGAACAGCCAATTCAGTCTGTCTACACATATGCACACAGAGGCTCGCCCTCATTTACATGCATGATCCCAAAGAACGGCCCTAGAGACTGAGTGGAGGGGCATTTAGTTTCAGCATATCATGTCATGGCCTTCTTGAGTCTGTTTTGGGAAAGCAGGTTAGCCTTCCCATCTCTTTTACTATGGATTCTTTTAAAGAGCATCTGTGTCCTTTCTTGCCATCTCTGTCCAATACAGGTGATATATAATGTCATTGTTGGATGTTTTACAGGTGTGGTCCTTAAGGTAGTGATAGTGGGAGATAGGGCCCAGTGGGAAGTCCTTAGGTCACCGAGAGAAAACTTAAAGTCTAGCCTCTTCCTTTGCTGCTCCCTGATCCGGAGGTAACCAGTTTTGCCCCACAATTCCCTCAGTTATTGTCATACCACAGGTACAAAGCAGCAACAACAGCTGATAAGAAACTAGAAGTTATGAAACCATGAAGCTAAATAAGCATTTGATCTTCATACATCAATTATTTTGGGCAATCTGTAATAGCGACAGGAAGCTGACTAATGGAAGAGCCACCCCCAATCCAGTCCCTAGCAGTAAGCCTCTAGAAGGCAGAGCTTGAGATCTTCATTCCTCCAGGAATACTGATGAAAAGAACAGCCCTAATGCAAACAGTGAATGCAAACTGCTATGGTTTGGATGAGAATGGTCCCCTTAGGGGCAAAGGTTTGAGTGTTTGGTCTCCAGCTGGTGGAACTGTTTGAGAAGGATTAGGAGGTATGTAACTTGAGATGGATTTTGAAGTTTCAAAAAGCCCACACCATTCCTGGTTAGCTTAGCTTGCTAGTCTCTCTCTCTCTCTCTCTCTCTCTCTCTCTCTCTCTCTCTGCCTCCTGATTATAGATCTCAGTTACTGCTCTAGCACCATGTCTACCTGCCTGCTGCTCTGCCCCCTCCCATGGTGGTCATGAACTCACTCTCTGACACTGAAAATCCCCACTAAACTCTTGTTGTCTTGATCACCGTGTTTTAATCACAGCACTAGAAAAGTAACTAAGACAGCAGTCAGCCTCATGTCAACAGGATGCACAGCCATACCAACCTCAGATCATGAAACTGAAAATGTGCCTAGGTCTGGGATAATCACATCTGTATTGAGTGAACATTCATGGGCTACTTTTCTTTACTGCACCCCATACCACACTGTATGACAACTGTTTTCATGATATATACACGTATTGAGAGTTCTAAGTAACCTAAAGGTATATATGGGAGGAGAGACTTAGTCTGTGTGTTAACATTCATCATTTCACACCAGTGATCGTAGCATCTATGACTTTGGTGTCTGTGGGGATCCTGGAACCAGCCTTCCATTGATACTGTAAGACTACTATGTTTACTAACCTCTAATTACTAGAAAGATTTTTAGGTAGTTTGTTTGTTTTCTTGGTTGTTGTTGTTGCTGCTGCTGTTATTGCTTTCCACAACTGAGTTGTCCTTGAGGTAATGAGATGTCTTCTCTGGTTCATCTTACTCAAATGATTTTTGGCTCAGTCACACGCCTCTCACACTCAGGATGCAAGTCAGGTGTTTGGAGGTTGCAGGTGTGTGCTCCAGCGGCAGTTAAGCTCAGATTGCAGGCGACAACACTCTATTCTCCTTGAGAGCTTTCACTGGGAAATATCAAGTGCACGGGCCTCCATCTGCCATGCTATTTCTGTTCAGTTCCAGCTCCATCCCTAACAGAAGTCAAAGCAGACCGCAATCCAATAGAAGTGTGGCGTCTTGATAAGAAAATGAAGAGCCAAAGGCAGGAAGTGCGCAGAAGAAAGGCGTCATGAATATGCGTGAGAAGGCAGCTATCTACACATCAAAGAGGGTGACCTCAGGAGAAGACACCCTGCCATCACCTTAACCTCAGACTTGAAAATAAAAATAAAAAATAAAAATAAATGCATTTCTGTTGTTGAAGTTTTCCAGTCTGAAGTATTCCATTCTAGCAATCGGATCAGGTTAAGGCAGGCACACAGCCAGGGAATGCAAAAAAGGGGGGTGGCAATGAAGCTAAATTTTGGAAAGCAAGCCAAGTGTTGATGTCTGACTCCTGAATGTCAAATAGATTAGTGAAGCTCATAGTTATGACAATATGGTGGTTAAAAATAGACATTTTAGGAATACAGTTAAACAAAATGAATATCGCTGTGGGCCAGAGACAGACTATGAACTCACACAACACAGACAGCTGCCGTAGAAATGAGTGCTGGTCCCACCAAGCCAATTGAGCCAGGAAATAGGACCAGATTCCCTCTACCATCAGGAGTGGTCACTAATCTGGCTCCCTATAGGAAGGCCATGAGGAGGATGGGCTCTTGGGCACAGTGACCTGAAACCCAAATTGGAGACATTATCTGTGGCCATAGACAGAGATAAACCTGTCCCTGGGGTGGAGGGAATAATAGAAGTGGCAAGTCATCCAGCATGGAAGGCAAACTGGGACCTGACCTGGGACACAGTGGTATACCTGTGGCCAGGAGCTGTGGACCACAAACATCAGGGTTCAGGTAAAGGCAATAACGTGACTGTTAGCAATGACTGTGGGGAGCAGAAAGAGGAGTAAAAGCTCGGCTGATAGACACCATCAACCCATGGTAGGAGAAGCATGTATTAAAGTTATGGAGAGCAGGAACACAGATGATGAAAAAAGGTGTTTGGAGAGTTTTGGAGTCTGCTAAAATTAGTCTCTTGCTTGGGAGGAGGTCAAGGATACTGGATATGATTAGACTGTGCTCAAAGGAGAAGTTTTAAGCAGAAATGCCAAAACGCATGCGCTCCCTTAGAAGCACTAACTTCCAAGGCAGTTAAATGGGGGAAAGGAAGAGTCAAGATTATTAATCCAGGAGGATGTAGGAAATGAGGGGGGAAAGTGCAAAGAGAATAGAGGAAGAGGAGGAGCCATTAAATGATGAGATAAGTTTTTAAAGAAGGCATAGTAACCAATGTGAATATTGGAAACTCTAGTAGAAATAAAAATCAAATGGGATCATTAAAATTAAAGCACAATTCGTTTACAAAAAGACTTACCTATATTTAAAATCTAAAACCAGTAAAAGTGTGTGTGCAAGGGAAAGAGGGATAAAAATAAAACTCAAGCAAATTCTGATCTCATTGCAGGTTAAGACACAAACTCGTGCAAACCTCGCAATATGTATTATTGAAAGTGTATTTAGGAAAACATACATATGTATGTGTATGCTCACATTGCAATGAGTTACAAATACATTGGAAATTTAAAGGCCACACTGTGGGCTTTAAGGATGCTTTTCTCCGTGGCTAGATGAATAAATATTTCAAAACTGTCACACGTAGTGGATATTGTCATTCAAGTCATTACTTACTCAGTTTGGTTTTTCCTTCTAACCTTTCAGTCACTGTCTTGAGCTAATCTTTGGTCTTGATCTCTTAAGAAAGAGAGAAATCAGACCTTGGCTGTTCTGCTCGGGTTGGGACTGTAATGAGGCCGTTGGCATGCAAGTATGCTGGTGCCTAGCTGTGATGTTTCTGGGATGATTAAGAAGGAGGTGGTAACTGCATGTGGCAGCCAGGGTGAGCCTCCCTGGCGAGGAAGCCGATTTGCTAAGTCTTTAAGATTCGAGTTGGGAGCCAAGCATCTGTCACCACAAGGACACAGCTTAGAGGCTAGCCAATGGATAGCTGGCTCCAGTTGATGGAGACCACAGCTGGTGGAGGGTCTGGTACACAAAGGCACACACGCACGGACATTGTGGTGCGGTAGATGGATTACAATAATTAAATGGTGAAACTTGCTTCACTCCCATTTTTTCCCAGGCATGGAAACAGCTCGCGAGGCAATGCCGCTGATCAAAGGTTCTGTAACTAATTAAGAGGTCATGATTAGACCCCAGGTATCCACCCCCTACCAAGCCTTAGCTCTGTTTGCTACTCTCCTTAGATCTCTTCATGACTGTCTCATTTTTATTCAAATAAATGATAACCAAGAAGTATTGTTTCCTGTTGAGAGGCATTTGGGGCATGTACCCGGGTGTGAGAGTTTGTGGTGAATTAGTGTGGTTTTGTCTGCTCTGTGAGCCAGATATCCATTAGCCAATCTCTAAACCATGCCTCTGTGGGTGACAGATGTTTGGATTCAATTATGGTGAAGGAAAAGCAGCTTTGTCTTCCAAGGAAAGAAGGCATTGTTTGAGGGATAGGGAAGGCCATATATAACAGTGGTGCTGAATATCGTTCATTGTAGAAACACGGTCTTAAAGTGCCTGTTTAAACGAGGGTACGGTATCCAGGAGCTTGTAACCCACTGGATTTAATTGCATCCGAGTGCCAAAGTAAACCCCGCGCTAACAAACCTCCAGTTCGCCTCGGATTCTTTACACTTGCTCCCAGCTGCGAGCAAAGAATGGGAGTCAGCTGCTTGGACCATGCACAACACACGTAAAGAATTCACATCTGAGTCTCTGGCTGCTGTGTCCTTGCCTGAGAAGGATTGTCTAGGCTGAGGGAGCAGGGGGAGCCAGAACCACAGCTAGCTCCGATCCCCTTGCCTAGCCCCGCCTCCTCACACACAGTCAAGACTTAGGAAATATCCACCATTAAATGGACTGCACGAATAATTGGCAGCTCAGCTAAGACTCGTTAGGTCCTAATGATTAGAGACAAGCGTTCTAAAGGGCAAGGCAGATGTCATACACAGATGCTCTGTCAGATGCTTTGGGTGACTAGAGCTGTTCAAATCGCCTTCTCCTGAGCCCTTACACGGAACCAACAGTGCAGCCCAATGCAGCCCCGTGCAGCCCAGCACCTATGCACCTCCCCTTGACGTTGGCAGCAGCTCTCAGAGCCGATTTTCTTTCCTGCTCTCTGGCTGACATTTCTCTGGCCGTCCTAAATTCCATTGACATTCATTGTCATAGGTGCTGGGGACACAAAAGTAAGTGGCATACCATCTGTGCTGTGCATTTTTTTTTTTCAAATAGTTTATGGGAATGGATGATTTGCCTAAGAACTCTGCCGGGGGCCACTGGGTTCTGGTTTGGATGCAGAGATGGTGATACTTGAGTTCAGCACCTTCCCTTGGGGCTAAATGAACAGAGATGAGCCAATTTGAACAGAAGTGGGCATGGAATGAACAGAAGACGAACTTCGCTGGCGGACGGAGAACTAGACAATGTGTGGATGTCTGGACAGTTTTGCAAGTCAGGGAGTTATAGTTGAGTAGCTCCAGATGCCTGGATCATCAGAGACAAAGTGAGTGTTGTGACCAGACTAGTATGAATAAGGAAGGTGTAAAGGAGCCTTATCTTTGCCTTGAAGCCAGGGGGCACTCAACATGGGGAATTTTTAAGGGAAGGAAGTGGATCCTATTTACATTTTAAGAATATTATTTATGATGTGAAGACAATGTAACTCCTGAGTCTGGGTGATGGAGGAAAGAGACGGATGAGGTTGATAGCAGAATGGTCCATGAGGAGTCTGCTGCTTCAGTCCAGGGTAGACCAATGGGAACTGAGGGGTGGAGTCTTGGAGGAGACAGTCCAGACAGAAGTGGAATCCATAATACTTCTGACCCTTGATCCGGGAATAAAGTGAATGGGCAAGCAGTGGAAGCATCTTAATGCTCCATTTGCTTTATTTCTGAAGTGAACATGTAAAAGGATAGTGATTTTATTTTGTCAGTTTTGAAAAGCAAATATTTGAATTGTAGTAACTCCCTCAAACTCACATGGTGCTATCAGAGGGAGCTGTGAAGGAAGCTGGGGTAGAATTGTCATCAAATGTCCACTCAACTGTGAACCCTGCCTGCTACGCTACCAGCTGGCTAGTCAAGAAGCAACTACTGGGGAAATACTGGCAAGCCAGCCATGAGCTAACAAACTGCTTTTTGGGTTGAATTTAAGGTCCACTCTACAAAGAAAAACCCCTGTCTAGTGCTGTAAACCTTGTCAATAGTTTAGGACTGGAGAGGTCATAGGACCTTAGTGGGGAAGCTACTGCTATTGTTTTGCTAAATTTTTCAGCTAGGAAGGAGCAGAGACGGCTCACCATGGTCATGCTCAGCAGCCCCAGGAGTCTGCTTAATCACCCCGGGGATTTCCACTCAAGCCAAACTGGGATTTGTGGCTTTAACCCAGAAAGCATTTGGGGCACACCCAGTTGGATGCAAAGCTGGAGGTTTTATCGACGATATTTCAATATAAGCTTCAGCACAAGGGTTAAGAGACAGAGAGGCACTCGGAAGAAAATAAGATACAATCATGAGTGCAGATGTGTCTCAAAGAAGAATGTCAGAGGGTATCCATGCCCAAGTGAAAATAAAAGTATCTTTGAGGGAGATTCGCAGCCACTCACCTTAACGGTAGCTGCAGATACCATTGTGGCTGCATTCAAGTTTCAGTCTAAAAGGTTTCTAAGAACTCTTTCCCCTTTTCTTTCTCCTTTGATAAATCAGATTATAATATGGTGGATTTGAAGATGCCTTGACAAGGCTTTAATGCATATCCTTTTCCTGTAAACGAGACTTTAAGAGAATTGCAGATTTACATCCAGGAAGGGAGACCTTCCTTAAATAGTACTTGATTATTCTGAGATTTTCTTCACTGGCCAGAGATTTTGACTAGATTCCTGGGGCTGGGGCTCCTTTCCTGTTTCCATGTCCCCAAAGATTTCTCTGTCTTCCTACACGGCCACAAATGTACTTACACATTCCTTACACCACTGGTTCGCTGTGGTTATACAAACAGATTAGTGTTAGTATCAGCTTTGGTCAGAGAGAAGCTCCTACCTGAAAGAGCAGTAATAACTATAGAGACTCAGAACCAATCAGAGCCCCGAGAATGAGGGCAAGTTGATTGCTCAGCCAGGAACGGGACTGCTGTAGAATCCCCTCCAAGGTTCAGGAAGCATGGCAGAAGACACGGCAGAAAATGATGAGACATAGGAAGGGGTGCGGAGAGGAGAAACCCTGTCTTCACAACATGGCGTCACTATTTCAGTCTTAGTGACACTGCTGCTGTTATTACCAGCACAGGATCTGTGTGATGGGCCTATAGGTCTCTTGTCATGGGGGAAGACAGGCTCTTGAGGCCTCACTTGACCTGACGACCTGTAGGCAGATAATGGTAGCTAGTATGTAGGGGCTCACAAGGGTCTATAAGCAGTTCATGGTTCCTCAGGAAAGGAAAGACATTTTCTTCCATGGTGTAGTCATTGGTAAGAAGCCCATGCTCATGTATATAGCCATTTGGGGGCATTTGTTGCCCACTGGGGCATCAAATAAATCTATGAAGACATGAAAGGAGAAGAGGGACCAAATATAAAGGGGAAGGATGCCATGAAGAGTGGGAGGGGAACTGGGGCGCATAATCCAAGGCGCTATGATATGTAGGCCCATATTTCGTACAAGCTATTTCATTGGACCCCATCAATGATAAAAACACATTCTGAGTCTGTTTGAAATGCCAAACACACACACATTCTAAGTCTGTGTACAAAACGCTAAAACCACATTCTGAGTCTGTGTACAAAACACCAAAAATGTACAGAAATGCCAAACTGTAACCATTGTTGTATGTAATTAGCATATGCTAAGACAAAATATTCAAATACAGAATCGTCTCCACACCCAGTTTCCTTGTTTATCAAAACTAATGAACCAACATTGATATGCAATTTTTACTCAAGTTCACTGTTTATTCAATTTTCCTTATGTTTCATTCAGTGCAGCCTTCTTCTCCAGGATTGGGTCCCGGACATGTTACATTTATTTTTCTCATCTCTTTCTACCCCTCTCATTAGTGACAATTTTTCAGAGCTCAGACTTGAAGAGCACAGG
Organism: Microtus ochrogaster; assembly: GCF_000317375.1. Classification (NCBI taxonomy): domain Eukaryota; kingdom Metazoa; phylum Chordata; class Mammalia; order Rodentia; family Cricetidae; genus Microtus; species Microtus ochrogaster. The sequence goes on from NC_022013.1 coordinate 58,823,009, forward strand.
TCAGGTGTTGGGGACTCTCATATTTAGCTCTATCTTTATTTGTTTTTATTATTGCTTGGTCCACAAATATGTAGGGCAGCTTTATCTCCTCAGGAATTTACTATTACACAGTATTACCCCCTGTCCTCAGCAATTTTCTTATGTCTGAAGTCTGAGTGATCTTAATAATCCTAGCCCTACCATCTTTTGATGGCCTTTGCAGCCTATGTTATTTCTACCTGTGGACTTCAGACAGTATTGCAGTAATAGCAAGTGTTTGGCTGAGTAACTTTTTAATACATTCTGTCCCTACCTGCCTTCTAATTGGCAGTGTGGACTCATTTATAGCTATCCACTTGGTTAAGAATTAAGCTGTGGTAGACAAGAAAGCCGTACAAGACACAGAGAAGCCTTAGCCAAGAAAGTTGAGTGGCTTCAGACGGAAGCTTGCAAGGAGAGCATAGCAGGAACAGGGCAGCACGCAGACTGCATTCCACAGACAATCTGACCTTCAAGAATCAGTACGCATCAGTCACTGAGTAGGGCTTTAGCATAATTTCTCAAACATCATGGAATAAAGAACTTCATTACTGTAGCTTAAGGGCAAAGAAGAGGGGCTGAAGAGATGGCTCCTCCTGCAGAGGACTCAAGTTCACTTCCCAGCACCATGTTCAGTGACTCACAACCACTGATGATTCCAACTTCAAGGACTTTGACCTCCTCTTCTGGCCTCTGAGGACACTTTCACTCATATGTACACATACTTACAATTTTTAGTTATTACTTTCAATCTTCAGACTAGAAAACGACGCAGGAAGATTATCTGATATAGTATCAGTATCACACATCTGGTAAAAAGATTCAATAGAAAATAAACTGTGGTGTCTGGAAGCCAAACCCAGAAGTCCCCCCTGCAGTGTTGGAAAGGAAAGAAATGGTGAAGTAGGACTGCATAACCAAATAGGACCATCACCACAGAAACCAAATAGGACCATCACTACAGCAACCAAGTAGGGCCATCACTACAGCAACCAAGTAGG
>NC_022013.1:58824182-58827078 GCF_000317375.1 Microtus ochrogaster
CCATCACTACAGCAACCAAGTAGGGCCATCACTATAGCAACAAAGTAGGTCCATCACTACAGTTACCAAGTAGGATCATAACTACAGCAAACAAGTAGGACCATCACTACAGTGACCAAGTATGACCATCACTACAGTAACCAAGTAGGGCCATTACTACAGTAATCAAGTAGGATCATCCCTACAGTTACCAGAACTGCTCTTTGGATCTTTAGCTCTGATCTATTAATATTGACACTGACAAGGAGATTTTAGTGTTTCTCTCAGTCTCTCTCATCTCCCCAGGCCATTTCCCTCTTCGACCTCTATACTGTCTGGATACCACATGGCTGTTACAGTTATTGTTGAATGAGCTACGGTTGAACCGAGTGGTATATGCAATAATTTTTGTCACTGGTAGATGCTGAGGGTCAGGACATACAGAGCTTACTTATCTCGGCTTCCTGGCATCTGGGATTAGCTGTAGGCAGGCACCATCAGGAGAAACTTTTACTCATCAGTCTGGTGCCCAGGACAAGCTGGCTTCCCATTTGATGACTAACTCTCAGCTGGTCTTGGGTCTTTCATGGCATAGCAATTAGGGTGCAAGAGGCAGCGCCCTACAGGAGGTGCTGTGACCAAGAGGGCGAGTCTCTTCTGATCCCACTCTGGAACTGTGCAGGGTTCCTTCCACTGTTGGTTACATACATGGAAGTCATTACAGACTACTCAAGCTCAACGTGGAGGAGACCTTGGCCTGATGGGTGCTTGGCAACATCTCTTTGCAGAAGAGTTCTGGGCAGGGAGAGGCTGTTGATACAAATTTGTAAAATGCTCTTGGGCAGAATGGTCCACTCATTTCTGCTTCTAGAGAAACTGGAAAGGGAAATAAAAGTAGAGCCAGGAAGGCTAGGTGTGAACTTCGGAAGGACTCACCATTAGTATGAAGAACACCGGACAAGCTCATAAGAGCAGTACACGAAGAGCTCAGAGCATCTGTCAATCCCAACTTCTACAAAAGTGCTCTGTAGCCGGGTGGTGGTGGCGCACGCCTTTAATCCCAGCACTCGGGAGGCAGAGGCAGGCGGATCTCTGTGAGTTCGAGGCCAGCCTGGTCTACTGGTCTACAGAGCTAGTTCCAGGACAGGCTCTAAAGCCACAGAGAAACCCTGTCTCGAAAAACCAAAAAAAAAAAAAAAGAAAAAAAGTGCTCTGTAGCACCGGAGAATCCAAGTACACCATGGTTGCTATGTTTAAATGTCTCCCCAAAAACATGTTTTGGAAGCATAATCCCTTATACATGTAACCCAGCAGTACTGGGAGGCAAGACTTTTTGAGAGGTGTTTAGGTCAAAAGGTATCCATGTTCATGAATTAATTAATGCTCCCTGAAAAGGGCTTAAGAGGTCTTGCTTTCATTTGTCATCTCTTTGGCCTTCCGTTACATAATGCTGCAACAAGAAAGTCCCAGCCCCCAGGAGGTAGAGGCAGGCAGAAGAGGTAGGTGGATCTCTGAGTTCAAGGGCAACCTGGTTTACACAGTGAGTTTCAAGACAGCCATGGATACACAGGGAAACCCTGTCTCAAAAAACCAAAATCAAGCAAATAAACAAAAAGATCCCTTATTGGAATTTAATCTCTTGATCTTGAACATCACACCCTCCAGAACCATAAGGTAATACATTTCTGTTCAAAATAAATTACCCAGCCTGGGTTATCCTGTTAAAGCGGCACTAACAGACTAAGACAGAGTCCCGGGGAGGATTCTTCTCTGGAAGGTGAATTCATTCCCGTGGAAAATGACTGAAAATATACAAAATTAGCTCACAATTTGGTGTTCATGTAACACTCCCCTTGATTAAAACGGACAGTCCAAGTATGGAAGAGAGGGTGTCTCACACTTGAGAGGATCATTTATCACCACTGCCCTGTGCTGAGGGAGTGAAGACATTGTTTCTTAGGTTAGATGAGACCCCAGGACTCATGGGCAGAATCTCCTGCTAGCTTGCATCAGTTCCAGAAGAGAAACGAAGTATGTGTGGACTGGAGAGAGGAGGGGGCAGTAGCAGGATGTTGGGTTTTCCATGTCTCTATTCCATGTTATGTATGTTGGGGTTGCTATGAATGTGTCCCCAGATCCTGTGGGCATTCTTGATTTCACTTGCCCCATCACACAAGTGGTACATTCAAAAAGAAAAACACATTTGGGATCAGCGGGAACTCAAAGGGGCTTTACAAAAGTCCTCTTATTTGGCTCATAGGTCTCCAAGGCTTCATGTGTTTTTGGTTTCTTGCACTGAGTGATGGAGAATGTAATTAAATGTGAACATTAAAATGCCAGACAGTGATTAACAAAGGGCCTGTGTTAGCTGCCAGTGCTAACTCTTTCAGATGGCTCCAGGACAGAAGGGCATGGGTAGTGGAGTTTCTGTGAGGCTCACACTTCCCCAAATGCACCATTCCCACCTCAGAGGAGGAGACAGTACATCTGTTCTCCTATGAGGCTGCTTGTCAGGAGTACCTGCTTGGGACTGGCTGCCTGGCTTGATCCAGATTCCAACATGGTCCCTGTTCTAGGTACTCAGAATTACCCCACTGAACAGGGCCTCATTGGGGTCTCCAGGACCTCAGCAGGGTGCAAGATGGCCAACACCTTACCAGAGCCCACCCAAATCTCATCGCTGCTCACTGAGACTTGTCAGGACCCCTTTCAGCTGCTTTCTAGTCTTCACCCCTCCCTGTCCCTCGACACCAGTTTCTGCCTCTCTCCACTGCTCCCTCAAGCACCTGTACTTTACTTCCTCCAACCCTGTCCTGTGATTTTTTTCAGGCCCCAAGGACATTTTATCACTTACCTGCCCAGATTCTAGTGGCTTTTCCAGGCTGTCTTAACATTTGCCTCCTCAGATAATTCCCCA
>NC_022013.1:58827518-58835817 GCF_000317375.1 Microtus ochrogaster
CAGAGAGGTGCTGACTCTCCACACTGTTCATAGTAGCCACAGGACATAAAAAGCTCCTCTCTTATTGCAAAACTTGTGGTATTCAAGTGTTTAAGTGAGCTCCATGGGACCTGATAAATCCATGGTTAATACCTCACCAGCACTCTGGGAACCCTGCTGTCTGGAAGACTGAGAAGCATATTAGACTCAGCAGGAGGCTCTCTCCAAAAGTGAGGAAAGCACAGCAGGGAAGAGACAGGAGTGCACCTGTCCTGCACAGCTGGGAACAGATAGATGTGCACCTGTGCTGAGAGCTGGGAAGAGACAGGGGTGCACCTGTGATGCACATCTGAGAAGATACAGGAGTGCACCTATCCTACACAGCTGGGAAGAGACAGGGTTGTGCCTTGCTGAGAGTTGGGAAGAGACAGGATGCACCTGTGCTGCACAGCTGGGAAGAGACAGGCTGTACCTGTGCTGAGATCTGGAAAGACACAGGGGTGCGCCTGTGCTGCATAGCTGGGATAAGACAGGGGTACACTTGTGTTGCACAGCTGGGAAGAGACAGGGTGCACTTGTGCTGAGAGCTGGGAAGACACAGGGGTGTGCCTGTGCTGAGAGCCAGCATAAGACAGGGGTGCACCTATGTTGCACAGCTCGGAAGAAACAGGGGTGCACCTGTGCTGAGAGTTGGGGAGAGACAGGAGTGCACTTGTGTGCTGAAAGATGTTTCCTTGTTAGGGATCAGAGAATCTGAAGTAGGAAATGGGAAACTAGAAGAGGATGAGAAAGGAACCCAGGAAATGCAGCATCATTGTGAAGACCCTGGGCAGGCAGGAGAATTGTGTTGACTATGCCAGATGGAGATGCTAAGGCGGTGGAGAGGATAAGAGAGGCAGAGGCTATAGGCAACAGTTGGCATACAAAAGAGTTCCACAATATCCTGGAATGGAGTAAACATAGGTTTATTTATTTGGGGATAAACTCACAGAAATGGTAGCAATCCACAGTCCTCTATATATGCTGGAAACTGGAACCGAATCCAGCAGCGAAGAGGCCTGCACATGATTTTTGTCTGCATTGATAGTACGTGAGACCATGTCCAAAATGGGCTGGTATCTTAAAGGCTATTGACTGAAGGTGTTCCCACAGCACCTCCCCCTTTTGTCTAAATAATAGTTCTAAGCCTAATACAAAGCTATATACAATAAGAACAAGTATCAAGTACTATCCAGGGAAAAGGAGAGGCAAAAAAATGTAAAGATTAGAATTGCAATCAGCAAGAATAAGAACAAGCAAGAAACATTCTAAATGTTTCAATAATTGTTCTATCTAAGGAGTCTAAGTCTTATATTTAAAATGGCTTGACTAAGTCATGACAGGAAAGCAGTTATGACTATCTAGTCTTCAACCCCATCAAAGACCTGAGAAGGTAAATAATATTACTTGAGTAAACAGGAAGTGCAATCAAGCAACTTCCAAAAGGTATAAGAAATGACAGAGACAACTGGCTACCTGGGCAACCACTGAAAGTCTCATCTGCAACATTGGGGCAACCAACTTCAGCCTATAGGCCCATAATATCTGGCAGACTTTTCAGTGAAGCAGGAAATTTGAAGATCTTTTTTGCCTACATTGGCAGTTTCTTGGTCACTTTTTTTTATGTCCTGCAGAATATCTGGCAGACTGTCATGGAGTAGGAACTCTGAAGGACCATTCTGTCTTTTGCAAAGTTTAACATTTTTCTATGGGTCGTGCATGTCTAGTTCACACAGCATACCATCAAGCAGTCCAGGCAAGAACAGTTTTTTTCCCAAACAGCTGGCCTTGTCACACTGAAGGCAAATTCCATAATAAGTTTCCTCAATGCCCATCAACCTCTCTGAAGTAATTAGTGCTGCCAGAAGCAGGCACATCTCACTGTTGAGAAAAGTCTAAGTTCTTAAAACATTTTAAATGCCATATTCACAGGTCTTTGAAGTGTTGAAGATTATCTAACTGAAATATTTCTTTGTATATCTAGAAAACCTAAGTAACATAACTATAGTTGACTATTATAGATGACTACCTAATAATCTATATTTTAATTATGTATTACACTTTTAAATGAGCTGCACAAATATAATACCTTAAACAAGAGCAGAAATACATATACAGAGTGTAACAAAATTGACCTCAAATTTGTATCAATAGACCAAGATCCATACCAATACAAAGTATTTATCTCTATATCTCCCCTTTAAATGAAAACAAACACTTACAAACAATCATTTTGGGAATTTCATCATAGTGTTCTACAAGCTGTTTTTTGCTGTTTTATTGGGCAAAGTATTTGTAGGGTTTATGGAGACCTTTCAGGGGGTCTTATTCCATCAAACCACTTTAGCCTGGAACAAATCCACAGGTTTATCTTAGCAATCCTGAGAAGCAAAGTCTCTCTACAGTCAAAAAATTCAAAGAAAACACAATAGTATCATAATCCAAACTCTCTGTATATTTTTCATCCTTACATGGATTATTTTTTAATTCTATTTCTTTAAAATATTTATTTTATTATCTTTACTCATTTAATTTATGACTTTTTTGTACCTTTCCCCCCCATAAGCCTATGTACATTTGTCCAATACTGTAACCCATTCAGAGGTCTTTTTTTTAAAAAAAAAAATCTGATTCTGTTTTATTGTGTATCTATAATCATTTTGTGATCAGGAACACCTTTTTTTTTCTAAATGCTAAGTGGACATGTCTAGGACTAACTCTAGGATCCTGCCTGTTAGCTCCTCCCCATCAAACATGGCAGAGGTGTGTTCACCACCTCTGTGAGACACACTCATTGCCCCAGCTCCAGGGATGCAGCAGGTATATGTTACCATTAATAAACTAGTAGCACTCTGCTCACAACCCCCATTTACGTGCTTCATAGCCAGACTTCCCAAAAGAACTAGAGTTATTCATGCCAGTATGAACCAGGAAGCTGTTTCTTAAAGAAGCCACACCTCTGATTGCAGCCAGCAAATAGAACCTATCTGAAAAAAGAAATGTGGCTACCAAGAAGCTGTTCTTGGCTCCCATTTTTGTGGGTCTAGAAGCTCTTTTTTTTTTTTTTTTTTTTTGTTTTTTTTAGGTCTTATAATGGATCCATGCCCCAGACAGTGGGTGCCAATTTGTTGGCATATGAAAGAGTCCCACAATAACCCCGAATACAGTATTACAAAGGTTTATTTATTTGGGTATAAATTCACAGAAAGGGTAGTGATCCACAGTTCTCTGCAGGCACTGGGAACTGGACCCAAATTCAGCAGCCAAGAGACCCATGCATGCTTTTTGTCTGCATTTATAATACATGAGACCACACCCAAAGTGGGCTGATATCTTAAAGGCTATTGGCTGAAGGAGTTCCTACCATAGACAAAGACAGAGCAGGCAACATAGGGACTTGGGTTGGGAGAGGATCTTGTCTCTATCTTTGGAGCATTAATAAACCTAGGTGTGTTTAAAATGAAACTGTTCATTTAAATGGAAGTAGACAACTGTGTGGAAAGGGGGTAAATTGATGTGGGAAGTCCTTCTGTATATGTGTTGCTTTTATTGGTTAATGAATAAAGAATCTGCCTTGGCTTATGATAAGGTAGAGTAGAGTAAGGCAGGGAAAACTAAACTAAATGCTGGGAGAAAGAAGGCAGAGTCAGGAGATGCCATGTAGTCACCACCGGGAACAGATGAGCCAAAATCTTGCCAGTAAGCCACAGCCTCATGGTGATACACAGATTAATAAAAATGGGTTAAATTAAGATGTAAGGGCTAGTCAATAAGAAGCTAATAGGCCAACCAGTGATTTAATTAATACAGTTTCTGTGTGGTTATTTTGGTGCCGTGCAGCCAGGAATAAACAAGTGGCTCCTTACAACCATGAATGACAAAGTCAAGAGGAGGGATCAGTGCTAGAGTGGAGGTGGTGGTCATGGGCAGAGATCAGTGGGTTGTGATGGTTGTTAAGCCAATACCATGAGTGCTGGGGTAAACTGAGCACTGGACATGACCCAAGCCAGGTGCCAAGGATGTAATCACCTTGTGAGTGACACCCCTGGGTTGTAGTGCCTCTGCTGACTTTGACAAGCTGCTTCCTAGACCTGGGTCAACCTCCTATCAGTAGTGGACCTCTGTGATGGTACCCTCATTATCACCTTAAATGCATTTAGAATCATGTAGTAGGCATAGTTATGGGTGTTTCTATGAGGGTGTTTCCAGAGAAGTTTAACTGAAGAAGACTCACCTTAAATATGAGGATGCCATGTCGTGCAGTGAGGGCCCCAATTGAATAGAAAGGGGAAAGGAGAAAGCCTGGTGAACATGGGCATCCATCCATCTCTCTCTCTCTCTCTACTTGATTGAGAATGTTGTGTGAACACACAGCTCCTGATCTAACCATCCAGGACTTTACCCCTTCGAGCTACAAGGTAAAATAAATCTTTCATACATTACTTCTTATCAAGTATTCGGTCACAGCAAAAAGAAATGTAATTGATACAGAAACAGGGCTGTGTCTATAGCCAAGTGGTATGAAGTTCTTTGGGGCATATTTGTGAGAGGAGGATAAAAGAGTTAGAAGCCCCAAATGAGAGGGAGACCAGAATGCTGTAAACACAGTGCATGGGCCATTTCAGTGAGAGTTCAGAAGACCAGAACGCAGAGAGAAACAAAGACAGTAAAGATTGCATTCACGACATTGAGAGGGGAACAAAAACTCTATCAGGAAATGGACTAGAAACCACTTGTGTTTTGGTATAGGATCAGTCTGGGCTCTGAAAATCTGAGTGGGAACAAGTCTGAAAGTAACAATGAATGTAGTTTCTCGACAAAGAAATTTTCCAGATAGCATAGTATTTAATATGTGATATGATTACTCTCACTGCTTCTAGTCACAATTGTGGTGAGAAAGTGAAGGAGAAAGATGTTTAAAAAAAGTATGCAGTCTAGTGAAGAAAGGAGTAAGTAGTTGGTTGAAGTTGTAGACAGGATAAACAAGGTTAGTTTGAACAAACTGCAATTAAATTAAAGAGGTTCCCACAATTAAATAAAAATTTCATATTTTGCACTTGGACAACACGTATGTGGGTGGATAGAACCCACCCATCTTGAACTGCAGTGTAATGATGGAAATTTTAAACTTTCACTTAAAGGAAAATGACTGAAAAAAAAAAACACTTACAAGTCACCTTGCCTGGGCAAGGGAACTGTACTCCAGTTTCAGCAAGATCATCACCCGGAGGACTCTGCAGCCATGAGAGGAGACCAGATTAGATCTTAAGCTGTCAGAAGAATTTGGTGTCACCCACATGGTGCTAGAATGGATTCATTCCTCGGAAGTTCTGAGTAGGCTCTATGCGAAGCTGCAAAAGAAAAGCCAGAGTTGCAATGGAAATCTTAGGATACTGGAGATGCCAGATATGTGAAATTCTCTTAAAGGACCGCTTCAGGCACCAAGTGGGCCCAATCTAAGAAAGAGGCCACATGTTCCAGAGGTGACAGAGCTGGGCTACCAAAGCTCGTGAAATGTAGGCAATGCTGTCAAGAGTCCCAGATGCTGTACTGGGCGAGGTAAGGGTTTGGTATCATCCCTGCTGAGGTTTGACCTTGCTTTGGTCCAGCATCTCCTTGCTTCACCTTCATTTCTCCTTTTTGAAATGATAATTTTATTCTGTTCTGTTGTATATCAAAAATATAAAACTTATTAATCAGGCCTTACAGTTAGTTGAATTTCAAAGCAGACTTTGAAGATATATTTCTCAACAATGCTGAGGCTCTTTCTAACTAAGGAACTCACTGGCGAACCATAAACATTCTGTACTGTGCATACCCATGAGCCTTTAGAGACCTTTGAACTGATACATTTGGGTGACACGTCCAGAAAGGGTAGAATTGGGATGTTGTATCTTCACTGTCAACTTGACCGCATCTAGGACCATGAAGGGTGTATATCTCTGAGTACATCTGCAAGGTTGTTTCCAGAGAGTTGTAACCAAGGAGGGAAGATATGTGGGCTGAGGACTCTGGCTGAGTAAGGTGGAAAGGGCAGAAGTCTAAGGAGCACAGCCAAACACCTGTCTCTACTTCCTGTCTGTAGGTCACTTCATGCTCCTGTTGCCAATCTTGCAGCAGTGGCCTGTATTTCCAGAAACGAAGAGTTGCACTAAGTCCCTCAGGTTGATTCTTGTTGGTGTTTGGTCCCAGTAGGGGACATAAGGGACACAAATTCTAGACCTGCCAGAGGTCTTCTCCACCACTCACTCCTCCTGGGTCACTGGCTCTTCTGTCCCAGGAGATCTACTATTTGATCTCTGACTTCTCGCCACCATCACCACAACAATCAGTCCCTTCTCTCAGAGTGATTTCACTATCTTTGAGCAGCATACAAGAGAGCTAAAAATTATGAGGTTTGTGAAGTTAGCCAAAGTTAAGGGGTATAACTTCTAAGTGCCTGCCTCTCAGCACCCTGTCAGGAAGTGGGTGGACCATGTTGAGAACAGGTCTCTCTTCAGATTCTGTAAACCATATGCAGACCCTAGAGCCTACTGTGTGGGTCTGGTCCCTTATCAACCTGATTCTAACAGCTAGATGTGACCCTTTGACCTCTTAGTATGCTCTGACTTTGGGGAAGCAGGCTGAGTGGCAGGCTGGAGAACCTCAAGCCAGATTACAAGGCCAATTTGGAATTCTCGTTGGTTGAGAACCCTGAACACGAAGTTAGAATTTACGGGATGCATGCGCAGAAGCAAGCATCATCAGAAGTCCGTTTATATACTGCCCTGCAGGAGTCCGCCCTTGGCCTGCCCTGTCCGACACATCTTGGAACCATGAAGATAAGATCGTGTGGCTGGACATACAGCCAGCAGCCTGCTGCAGAAGGACATGCCTGCATTCCCAGCGTGGGCCAGCCCAGCACTGCCGTAAACATCCCCTGACACTCCACCTTCACTCCCTTCTGTTTTATTATGGCATTATTCACCTGGGAGAGCTTTTGAATAATGTTTACTTCAAGTACTTCCTGCATCTGGAGAGCATCAGGGGGAAATTTCAGACATGAAATCCATCAAGTTGAGAAGCCGCTGCCTCCCCTGACCCGGTCCCTCCTGCAAGCAGTGGCACCCTGCTTCAAGCTGCTTTCCCTCTCTCCTCAGTCTGCTCTGATGCTCAGTTCCACAAAGGATAAGATTGCTGATGATGGACCCTGGGGGCAGACATTTGGATTCATGCTTCTAATCTTTGTGGGCCTCAGTTGCTCATCTCTCAGAGGGAGGTGGAGGTAGCTATGGCACCTGCCTTGGCACTACATAAATGTAGTGAAGACAGAGGGGTTGCCACATGCAGGACACTAATATTGACAGGTGCTAATCCTGTCGATTTATGCATGAGCTGCTTTTGTCAAAAACACGAAATATGCCTCAAGCACCTTCCAGGTGTCAAGCGGGAGCCTGGTGTAGTTCCCATCTTCTGCCTGTTCTGTGTGAACACCCGTGGGCCTCATTGGAGTTCGAGCTCAGGAAAAGAGGCAGAGCAGCCATCAGTGTGTGGATTCCTGGTCTCTCATTTCTGGGGTCAATGGTTTCCAAAGGGCAGAGGAAGGAGAGGACACACAGTCTAGCTCTCAGATTGTGCTGGGATTGCAGGGACCCTTTTACAGTGGGGAAAACAGAAGGTCTCGAGGTCTATTATGTGCCCAAACCATGTGTGCCAGCTGTAGAAATGGGCAAATGGGTAGCTGAGGCCTTGTCTGCGTCTGCCCATGTCCTACCAATCCCCCAGGCAAAGAGAGAAATAACATGGGCTCGTGTGGTTGGTAAAAGATTGATCTGTCTGTCTGTCTAGACATAGAGATATATCTATGAGTAGATATATAGTTATAGTTACATAGATAGAATTTTCCCTCAATGTCTACCTCCTTCTTTCTCTCCTAGAAACAGAAATATAAGTTACTATCACAGGCTACAGCAATGTGGGCTAAGTTATCATAATACTCAAACTTTAGTGGAAAAGTCAACCCTTCTGTGGAACACAGGTTATTTTAGGAGCGACAGCAAATCACAGAAGAATTGCTGCAGAACTCGGTTCTTTCTCTTCTTTTTAAGCTTTTTTTTTTGGATTTTCGAGACAGGGTTTCTCCATAGCTTTTTTTTTTTTTTTTTGTTCCTGTCCTGGAACTAGCTGGAACTAGACCAGGCTGGCCTCGAACTCACAGAGATCCGCCTGCCTCCCAAGTGCTGGGATTAAAGGCGTGCGCCACCACCGCCTGGTTTAATTATAATATCTTTCTTTTTGTATG
>NC_022013.1:58835917-58855469 GCF_000317375.1 Microtus ochrogaster
AGATCCACCTGCCTCTGCCTCCCGAGTGCTGGGATTAAAGGCGTGCACCACCACCACCCAGCTCCTTTTTAAAAATTGCTTTATTTTATAAAGTATGGTTGTTTTGCCTGCATATTTTGTGTATCATGTGCATTCCTGGGGTCCACAGAAGCCAGAGAGGGCATCAGATCCCATGGGACTGAAGTAACAGATGATTGTGAGCATCCATGTAAGAGCTGGGAATCAAACCCGTGTCCTCTGGAAGGGCAGCTAGTGCTTTTAACCACCGAGCTGTCTCTCCAGCCTCCTGTGTTCTCTCTTTAAATGCCCTCCGAGGAAGAAACATTGCTGGGACTAAGACACCGCAAAATGTCCATGAGTCCATGAGCAGACATCTTGGTAGCTGAATCTTAGCTTCCACCCCCTTCCTGAAGGAGAACAATGTCCTCGGGCAGGAACCTAAGGGGCAGTTCTAGTAGCCATAGCTGAATTAGCAGAGCAGAGACAGGCAGAAGGAGACCTTTTGTGTTCAAACTGCCTACTGTGTGCCAGCATCTGCCATCACAAAACAGTCTCACGGCTGAAGCTCTCCCTTAAACAGAGGCCCAGAGGCACTATTCCCTTGCCAAAGGCACCCAGTTAGCAGACTGGAGAGTTCAAGCGCAGCCTTGGATTTGCTTCCCAAGCTGTGTCCTTGGGAAGAAAGTTAGGAGAACGAGTAATGAATCCTTCCCCCAGATAAACGAAACAGTCTGGGCCATTCGTCTTTGCAGTCAGCCTAGGTTGAGGAGCTTGGGGATAGGATAGAGGAGGTGACTGGGAAAGAGAGGGAACTGGAATAGGTATCAAGCTCTTCTCTTTCCAAACTCCCATTTGTGATCTTCAAGACCTGACCACACTCTTGCGTCTCTCTCTTCTTTCCATCATGCATGAACCAGCGATCCCAAATCATATGTATGTCCTTGAAGGCTGCCCACAGCCTCCTGTCTCTGGGCCTGTGCATGTGCTGTTCTCTTTGCCTGGAATGTTCACCCTCTTCCTTATGGTGCTCAGAAACTGATGTCTCCTTTAGGAAGCAGCTCCTTTAGGAAGTGCTCCTAGAGTCTTTCCTACAACTTAACAACAACAGTAATATGGCAAGATGTCTATTGAGTACTGACTCAGTTTAGATGAGTCCTATCCTCAGATATCTCTCTTCTTCCACCTGCTAACCAGTTGGAGCTCCCTGCAAGGACACCGCTGCACGTTTGCTTTAACAGAAGGAAGATGGCTTGCTTCCAGAGCCTGAGAAGTACAGGGAGATTGGGCGATATTCATCCCAATGAGCGACTGCACCAGGGAAGATGCTCTCTCTAAGCCTTGGGCATGCACTTTCTCTAAGGGGCTTCCTACAGGTGTGGTCCAGATGTGACCCTCCCACACCGCCTCTTTGGTCTGTGAAATCGAACTTCCATTCAGGGCCATTCTCAAAGCTCCTCCCCCAAAGCCTCTTCTTCCACTCGAACTTCCTCCATTCTTTCCGCCTCTCTGAACTGCTCTGTTGTGTTAAATTCGGAACCAAACCCAAACAGAAGACAAAACATGCAAGTGATCATCACCTTGCTTTATCTGCACAGTAGGTAATGCCTATGAGCTACTCGCAAGTTTACCTCTCTTCTGTTTCATTTAACATTTTTACCAGTGAGTTAGAGGTCCACTGGTAGAGCTGACAAAAGCGTGTGCGCGTCACAGGGAGTGTCTGGAGGTCAGAAGACATCTGGCAAGACTCACTTCTCTTCCTCCTCTTGGAGTTCCGGGGCTCAAACTTGGTTTGTCAGGTTTACCCGCTCATCCATCTTGCCAGCTCACAACACCCTGTAAAACCGAACGGAACAGAGGTTAAGTAATCAGAAGCTGCCAACTATCTTATAGCGGGGGACCTTTCCAGCAGACAGATCAAGCAGAGCTACTGTATAACTGAAGCCAATCATGTGGTTTTGCTTCTTTCCTTCTGGGTTCACCCTAATAAAGCCTTCTCCTCTTGTCCCTCGGTGAATTCCCTAAACCAGCTTCAGTGGGATGTTTCATAGCTCATGAATCCCTGCTAGCACAAATAAACCCTTTAAAACTTTATGTGTCTCAGTTTCCATTTTAACGTCCCCCATACTGTTTAGAAACCCTTCAGGAATGTTTTATAAATACAGATGCCTGGGTCCGACCCTAGACACACTCAGTCAAACTGATGTATTCTGTTAAAGGCCCCAGGTGATGCTAACACGCACACAGGGAGGTGAATTCCATGCTGCACAGCCTTGCTAGGATCTTTGGGACTGACCACCCACTCAGAGGAGGGATTTGAACATGTTGTCACTAAGCGCTGAAAAGAAATGTTTAATGGTGTTGAAGTGGTAGTGACCAGAAGCTTGATTATGTGGTTCATCTTTATTGATAAATCTCTTAATATTTAAAGGAAAATCTTATTACATGGAAAATGGTACTACAAATCATGCTTTAATACATTGCGGTTTACTTATTGTAAGACGGTATCAGGAAATTACATTTTTACTGCTGTTCCTTAGAAGCCATCTCCCTTGGTTTTTGAGGGTTTTCCTGTTCCTGAAGGCTTTCTGATTAGGTTAGGTTGGATGGCCAGCATGCCTCAGCAATCCACCTGTATACCAGGCCAGCCCTGGGGTTATGGGCATGTGTCTCCCGTGCCCAGCTTCTTACATCGTGCTGGGGAAGCCCTTGCTCCCATGTTTGCAATTCCAGTAACCACTTTACCGATTGGGTTACAACATACCCTTTCCAATTTGTGGATTTTGAGCAACTAGTTTATTCTGAGTTGTGAAATTTCTTACAGTAAGGTTGCTCGTAATACATCCTTGTTATTCTTTAAATGACTGCAAAATCTGTAGCGACAGCTTGTTTCCTTCCCGATTTGGTCTCAATTCCATGGATTTCTCAACCCCATTGATTTCTCTCAAGGAACATACATTTGTGTCACTGGCCATCTTCACTCTTTTGCTACTTTAAGTGAAGCACTGAATTCATTTCTGAGATGGCTTATTTTCTAAACTTCTGGCTATATTGTCTTGACTGTCAGGAGATGTTATTGCTTTTATTTCAATAATAGATATGATCTATAATGTTGCTTTATCTTCCCGCTGCTTCAAATTCTTTTCTGTGTGGTTTCTATTTTAAAGACTTCAACCATCCATTAATCTCAGGACTGCCTGTGACAAACTTTTCAACCCTTCTCTGCCTGTGAATATCTTTATCGCCCCTCCATTCTTGATGCTTTCTCTGGAGACAGACTCACGGTTGACAGATGCGTGGTGCTGTTTCCCTGTGGGTACCAGGTTCCAGAGAACCTCTCTGTTATGCAAAAGAACAGCTCCCCAGAGGCCATGATTCTCTCTGGCTGTTTCCAAGAATTTCTCTCTTTTGCTTTCTGAACTCATCATGAGATGCCTTGGCTGGGATTTCTTTGAATTAGTCATATCTTGCATTGGCTAAACCTCTGAAATCTGTGCAAAGTTTGGAAGCTTGCAGCCATTGTTTCTTCAGACACTCTTTCAATCAGCGTCTTGTTCTTCTCTCCCGGGACATCTAGGACAGGAACACTGATCTCTAGACATTGTCCTGCAGGTTTCTGGAACCCGGCTCGCTCCATTTCACTTCTGTCACTCCTCCTGGTGGGGAAGAAGGCAAGAACCTGGTCTACACATGCCATACATTGACTCCAACGTCCTGAAAAAAAAACACAGAAAAACCCCAGACAGGATGGGCTCGACAGGGGTAAGTCAGACTACAAACATAACGTTCTATTGTCCTATCAGGACATGAGAAAAGAGAAACCGAGAAAACAAAAATTGCCAACTAGAAAACAGAGATTGAGGGAATGGATTTAAAAACACACTGTAACCCTGGGCTGTTTTTCAGAAACTGGCTTCACATGCAATGACTTGGGCTGAAAGAAAAAGAAAAGGAAAAGACAATTTGTTCTGGAAATATTAATAAGGAAACAGGTTAGCCTATATCAATAATGGGTCAGTTACTTTCAGAATAAAGAAAATAGCTGGAGACAGTAGGAACACTACATCATCACAAGAGAGGAATCCAGGAGAGCGGGTACCTGAGCCAGAGCCTCTCGTTTTCTTCCCCTTACTAAGGTTTAACTTCATTTCCTTTCATTAAGAGAACTTAAATAGAGTCAAGATGATGGTATCAAGTCCACGAGCAGCCTCCCTTGCTGATAGAAGCATTTCCATCACCTGCAGACTAGTGGAGGCGGAGGAGGAAGGCAGGAAGGAAACAGCTGTCCTGAGGACAGGAAAGCAGGCATGTGTCCTGGGTCGGAAGAGGACTTCTGCTGAAGAAACCACTACAGTGATGGAGAAACACAGTTAATGTTGCGGGGTTTGAAATTACATTGCCTAACAGGTGTGGACAACTGGAGGCAGAGCAGCCTTGGTTTGGGGACCTTCTCCATTATGCTGCCCGAAGTCTGTTAAACTATGCGCCGACCTCTTCTGAACAGGACTGGAGTAGGATTCAGTGTTGATATGTAATTTACAGATTTCACAGCCTTTTGTCTAAGACCGAATTGCTTTTCTGAATAAATGAATCGCTTTCCATGACCTGCTATTAACAGTTACATAGTCCAGGAGCGCCAGAGAAAGACATGTTCACGTAATCCATGCTGTCAGAACTAGAATGTAGAATCTTCATGCTCAGGTACTACTAAAATAATATGCACTACTAAAATAATTAAAGCTCACTTTTCCAAACACACTCATATCCGCTCATTTCCCGCTGGGCTCTTTGTAATGTCCTCTGGCTCTTTTTTGATGGAAAAAGTTTCTCAGTGGAGTGTGAGCATACTGTACAGCTCACATTTCAGAGGGCTATCCCTTCTGCAAGCCTTCGCTCTATAAGCAATGCAAGGAAATTGAAGATAATTACTTGTGGTACAAAAAGTTCCTTGAAGTAACACACAACCAAATTAACATGGAATTCTCAGTCAGTTAAGAAAGCTTTAAGAGAAGGAGAAGCCAATGAAAACTCAGAGAATCTATTTTCTAACAAACTTTTAAATATTTTCTCTTTGGTGCATCTTTTTAATGTTAGCTAAAAATGTAACTTCATGGCCTTAAAAATAAAATCTTTGTTAGAAAAGATGGCTTTGGCTAGTGAAAAAAAAAAAAAAAGATGGCCTCCAGTCCATGCCTTGATTTTGACATACTCTTACCCGTCAAGAGAGTTTTAAAGAGAGAGCAAGGAACATGTGTCTAAGAGACAAACGGTCAGCTTAAAATCATGCTGGCTTTTGGCAAAAGCACCTGTGAGTGTCACCAAGAGAAAATGTGACTGGATTGGTGACACTCATAAAAGACGGTGTTGGAGCTGTTCATGAATATTCCAGCTTTGTGTTCTTTACCTGAGAATATCCTTTGCTAGCCCTTGAAAGTTATGTGTAGCTCAGTGACTCTACTGGCCTATGACACATGCACAGCTCCCGAGAGAGCCCACAAACAGACCTTTGTTTCTTCCCACTGTCTCAGGGATTGTGGTGATGGAGGAAAGCAGTTTTGATAGTCTTAAATCCCAACAAACTGCAAGGAGCAGGGCTCTCTACCTCGATCCTCCAGACCCCGGATCTGATGAAACAGAGCGGAAGGAATGAGAAGCAAACTGTGGTTTCATCTTTGTGCATCCAGGCTGCCAGAACAGGTTGCTGTGGGCTTGGTGGAAAATGGGTAGCAGACACCTGCGGCTCATCATTTTGGAGTGTGAGAGGCAGGAAGTCTAAGAGGAGAGAGCTGATGGATTCGGTACCTGGGCGGGGGGAAGCTCATGGGCAGTCCTTTTACTGGAATTTCACATGGTAGAAAATGATAAGACAATTGTCTGGGGCTTCTTTTATAAGGGCTGTGGTCTTGCTCCATCACTTTCCAAAGACCCTACCTTCTAACACCGTCAGATCAGGGACTAGAATTTCAGCATAGGATTTGCTTGGAGAGACACCTCAGTAATCATAGCAGAGGACCCAAGTTCCAATCCCAGTACCCACATGGGACAGTTCACAGCCTCCTGTCACCCCAGCTCCTGAAGATCTGCTAGCACCTTCTGGCATCTGCAGGAATCTGCACTTATGTGGACGTGCCCAGAAATAGACATACATGCACACATATAATTAGAAACAAATCTTTAAAAAAGAATTTAAACATATGTATTTGAAGAGGACACAAGCATTCTTTACCTAGTATACGAAATCCATTCTCTCTTTGTATGAGTTACACTTACTTCATTCCAATAGTCTGTCTCTAAAATCTTGACTTGTTCTATCAACTCAAAGGCTTAAAGTCCAACATCTCACCTAAATATCATTTAAATACAATTTAGGTAAGATTCAGTGTAAATTTTCCATTCTGAGACAAACTTTTTTTATGCTCACAACCTATAGTCAAATACGTGCTTCCAAAATGAAATAGGAGAGAAGCATGGGATGGATATTCTCCTGCTAATAAGAAGAAAGGACTGATCCGGCTCCTGCGCAAAACCCAATATGGACAATTAATTCCCTTTACCCTTGAGGATCGAGAGCAGTTCTCCAGAGCCACTAGGTTATCGGTATCCCTTGCAGCCTGCCTTGAAATCAAGTCTCTTTCTGGGCAGTTTGCAACCTGCATTCAAGACAAATAAAGTGATTTCCTCAACACAGCAAAATTCTCAACCAAACACATTTTTGCCCATGCATTTACTGTCTACAGGACATTAGGAGATGAACAGGTTTAAGGATTATTCAACAGCCCTGATGAAGAAAGGTATTACTTTTCCTAAGCACCAAGAAATCATTCATTTACTAAATCCTACCTCAAATCCTTTGCCTTTTCCATTTTTTAATATCATTAACGCACTTAGTCTACAGATACAACCGAGAACATACAATGGTCTAATGATTATATTCATATAGAAAGCTGGCAAGTAACTCTATAGCCATAGTTATGATTGCAGCCACACAGCATGGCTGGCACGCCTGGGTTCCAGGGCCCTGCATGTGTGGACAAGCTCTCAGGCAAAATACTTAGCCGCCCCAGGGACCTTAAAAGGCCCTGCATGAACTACATGCTGTGTGGTTGCATCACCTATGTATAACGCAGCTATGTAAGCCCTTGTGCACATGCGTGAGCTCCATCATCTGCGTATGCTATAGCTATATTATCCCCCTGTACACATGCACTAGGCAGCCTCTAAAAGCTGGACGCACCATCTTCAGCCCTCTCTTCCTGCACACCGACTTCACCAGGCCTGCGCATGTCTCCTCTAATAAACTCCTAAGCAGGTTTGTTGCATGCTTCGTTCTTCCTTTTCACTTGCTCCAGGTAATTTCAGCCATCACTTCTCCTTCCCCATGTAGGATCTGGTCAGTCTCCCACCCTTGGAGGAGTTATATGACTTTACTGACAGGGAAAAAAATGTAACCATTAGAAAGAAGAATTAGCCTGGGTGAAATTACAAGGATTGACTATTGGGCCTGTCAGGCCACACAGCTTTCTCTATCCCTCCCAGTCGCCAGAAACACTGGTCATCCACAGGGCTGTTCACATTCTCACAGGACCCTGTGGTTGAGAATGATGGTGAGCACTCTTGGCCTAAGGTGAGCATTGCATAGTGACCATCTCAGCATCAGTGTTGGTTGGTGATGCTGCCTCTATTTTCAGCGGAGAAAACTGGAACTAAATACAAATGGACTGAATATTGTAAGTGAAATTCTCACTTGGTAACTGTTTTGTGGTGTAGAGTTTTACTTTGTTGATGTTCAAACCTTTCATTTTTATTTAGAAAAAAAAGGGAGAAATGTAGAATATTCGTTAAACATGTGTTATATTTGTTTATTCTGTGGAGCATTTGTTTTAATGATGCAAAGATGTGTTGCTTTCTTTTACATTGCATTTGTTGAACTCTGAAGTTGTGATTCTTTGCCTGTCTAAAACACCCGATGGCCTAATAACGAGCCGAATAACCAATTAGCAAGGTAGGAGAAAGGATCGGTGTGACTGGCAGGCAGAGAGAATGAACAGGAGAAAAAGAAAAGATCAAGCAGCAGGATAAGGAGGAAGACTCCAGGAATCAGCCACCCAGCTACACAGTCAGCCAAGGGTAAGAAGTAAAGATATACAGAAATAGAGAAAGATAAAAAAATCAAGAGACAAAAGATGGATTGGATAATTTAAGTTAATAAAAGCTGGCTAGAAACAAGCCAGGCTAAGATCAGGCATTCATAAGTAAGAATAAGTCTCTGAGTGTATTTGGTTGGGAGCTGGGTGATGGGCTCCCCCAAAGAGTAAGGAGCCAAAATCCAAGGCGCTGATTAGAGACCTCAGTCATAATGTCTCATCTGGCTTGCCCTGTTGCTATTATTCGTTGGATTGTACCCTTTTTTTCAAGACATGGTTTCTCTGTGTAGCCCTGGCTGGAACTAGCTCTGTAGACTAGGATGTCCTTGAACTCAGAGATCTGCCTGCTTCTGCCTGCCAAGTACTGGAATAAAAGGAATGCACCACCAAAAAAAAAAGAGTAAGGAGCCAAAGAGTAAAACAAACAAACAAACAAACAACAGAAAGCATCTAAGATCATCTGGCAGGTGAGTGTCTCAGAAGATTATTGGGATTGCATTAATTAAGGTTGGAAGATTCGCCCAGTTTGGGTACCACAGTTACATAGATGGGATGGATTCTGGACTGCATAGAGAAAGGGAAGTGAGACATCGCATGCACACATCCTCTGCTTTCTGATTATGTCCATTGTGACCACCCACTTTAAGTTTTGCCACCCTGACTCCTCCATCGTGATGGACAGTACCCTTGAACTGTAAACCAGAAGAAACTTTTTCTCTCTTGAGTTTCTTCTGTCAAAATGTTTCACTATAGCAAAGCAAAAGTAAGACAACAGCCAACTTAGGGTAGTTTATGAAAACCTGAAATAGTGAAACCTCTTTCAAAAACTGGATTTCAAGACAAGAACGGTTCACAATTCTGTGTGTCTCAGGATATCTTTTTAGTGCATGGATAAAACACGTTCTTTTCACATAAATGAAAGTTTTAAGATAAAACAATGTGTGACCAACAGAGTTATACTATAAGAATTACTGGAGGAAATTCTTTAGGCTGACTGGAAATACCACCAAATAGACACATACCTGGGAAATTAAGGGTGGATAATTATAAACATTTTCTTTAATATGTAAGTAGGTCTTGTCAGAATGGAAAATAAAGCAGATTTAGCTGTAGATTGTTTGTGAAAGGCACACTTGAATTACAAATGCATGGAAATCTGAAAGCAAAGCAGTAAAAAAGGTTTATGGAAACAGGAAATGGAAGAATGCAGGTATGTATATACTGAAATCAGAAATGAATGTGGACTCCAAACAAGAAATATTTCCTGAAATAGAGATGTAATGTTAAACTAATAAGATAATCAACTTATTGAGTACAGTTAAAAATTTAAAGTTTCTTAAAAATTAAAAAATTTTAAGTCTCATAACAATCCAAAATATATAAATAAAAAACAAAAAAGGTATGCCATTATAAAGGTGGGTTTAACTTCCCCCTTCAGTAACCAACAGAGTATACACACATACACAGAGGAACATAAAAAGGCTTTGTCTTGGTTTAACTGATGTTTATAGAACACCACGCCAAATAAAAACAGGATGTGCACTGCTGAAGTCAGATTGAACATTCATAAGTTAGACAATATGTTGAGCCATAAATGCTTCAATACTACTTTTCTTCGTTTTAAAACAACCCCTCTCTGTGTGTATGTGTGTGTGTGTTGTGTGTGTGTAAGTGTTGTGCATGTGTGCATGGTATGGTGTGTGTGTGTGTGTGTGTGTGTGGTGTGTGTGTTGTGTGGTATGTGTGTGTGTTGTCTGGGGGGGTGGTATTTATGTTGTGTCTTGTGTGTGTTTGGGTGTGTGTGGTATTTGTGTTGTCTGTGTTTGTGTTGTGTGTGTGTTGTTTGTCTTGTATGTGTATGGTATTTGTGTTGTGTGTGTGTGTTTGTGTGGTGTGTGTGTCTGTGCATCATGACTCACACGTGGAGAACAGAGAACAACTTGAGGGAGTTGGTTCTTTCGTTCTATCCTGTGGGTCTGAGAATTGAACTCGGGTTGTCAGGCTTGGTCACAAGTATCTTTACCCACTGAGTCATCTCAGGTACCCCTTCAATTTTTTTAAAAAATTCAGTGCAGTAAAAATACCTCCTGACTATAATGACCTTAGTAATTAATAATGATAAATATCACAAAAATTGAAAAATTAGGTAGTATTCATTAAAGCACTTTATAATTTTTGTCTTTTACTAAATTAAATTTTTTCGTTTATTTTACAGACCAACCACAGTTTTCCCTCCTTTCTCTCCTCATGTCCCCCCCCCCACGTTTCATCTACCCCTCCCCATCCACTCCTCCTCTGTCTCCTCCCAGGAAGAGGCAGGCATCCCAAGGGAGTCAACAACGCATGGCACATCAAGTTGAGGCAGGACCAAGATCCTCCCCCTGCATCGAGGCTGAGCAAGGCAACCCAGCATGGGGAATAGTTTCCCAAAAGCCAGATCAAGTACCAGGGACAAGTTCTGGTCCCACAGCTAGGAGCCTCACAAACAGACCAAACTGCACAACTGTTACACACATGCAGTGGGCCTAGGTTGGTCCCTTGCAGGCTCCCTAGCTGTCAGTCCAGGGTCCCTGAGATCCCATGAGCTCAGGTCAGCTGTCTCTGTGGGTTCCCCCATCATGACCTTGACCCTCCCTGATGACTCCTACAATCCCTCCTCCCTCTCTTCAACAGGACTCCCACAGCTTGCCTGGTGCTTGGCTGTGGGTCTCTGCATCTACGTCCATCAGTTACTAGATGAATGCTCTCTGTTGACAATTAGGGTAGTCACCAACCTGATTATCAGAGATGGGTGGAGAGGGTGCCTTAACAATACTTTATCATTTTGTATGTATAATTAAAAATGAAAAATGAAGGGCTGAGAGATGGCTAAAGAGATGCTAAAGAGCACTGGCTGCTCTTCCAGAGGACCTGCATTCGATTCCTGGCACCACGTGGTGGCTCACACCACCTGTAATCCCAGTCCTAGAAGAGGGATCCAAAGCCCTCATCTGACTACCACAGACAGCAGGCTTGCATGTGTGCACAGAAGTATATGGAAACAAATAACCCACATATGTAAAAATTGATTTAAACATTTCTAAAGAATGATTCATATATTCATGATATAAATTTTTTATATTAAAAATTCCTGAAAAGAAAGCATTAAGGGAAACTTTGGCATAGCTCAGTTCACACAGGGCCTGTCTGCCATGTCTGAAGTCCTGGGATCATCCCCCAGCACCACAGAAGCCGTCATGGTGTACGCTGTGACAGCGGCACTAAGGAGAATCAGAAGCTCATCATCCTTGGCTACATAGTGAGTCTGAGGCCAGTCTGTGATATCTGAGACCCTGTCTCACCAAAGCAAAATTAAGTGGAAGTCCTCATCGAATAGAGACTTTAAAAATGTTGACAGTGGACTGGAGAGATGGGCCAACAGCTAAGACTGAGGATCTGGATTTGGTTCCTAACACACACATGGTGGCTCAAAGCCGTTTGTCACTTGAGCTCCAGGGTTCTGATGTCCTCTTTGGACCTATGTGGGGCAACAGGCACACACGTGGTGCACATGCATGCATTCAGGAACTTAAACACACACAAAACAAAATGATACATTTTTAAAAGAGACCTTTTAAATTTTATTTTAAAAATTGCAAAATGGGGAGACAACCCAAAGGATTTGTGACAGAAAGATGGATAAACTGTCCTACATTCAGTCAGGAAACAGTACCAGCATGAACAATAGGAATGAATTGTGAAAAGATTCTGTGAAAAAAAATGATATCAGGGATGAAGAAAACGTATACTCTATGATTTCATTTGCCTGACAGTCAAGGACAAAACTGATCCATGGTGATTGAGTTCAGTTTTTATTTCCTTGCTGTGTAACCAAGTAACTCCAAAGCTATGAGCATCAACTAACAATTGAATATTAGATCATAGTTTCTGTGAGTCAGAAGTCCAGAGACAGCAGCCTGCCTGGATGCCTTTGGTTCGGCATTTCCCACAAGGCTTCTTCATGGTTTTGACCAGGTCAATCATCTCAAAACATAGTCGGGGCGGGGGCATCTGTTTCCATGTTCATTCATGTGGCTGTGGCAAGTCTCAAGGTTTGATGGCTGTCGGGCTGGAGACATTAGTTCTTGTCTACACTAGCCTCTTCATCCTTGCCTCTCTACGACTAGAACTGGACGAGTTGGTGCAAAAGATGACCCAGAAGACAGAATTCACAATGCCTTGGTAACCATTTTCAAAAGAGACAGGAAGTTTCTTGGCACAGCCCAGGGTCCAGCAGCAGGTGCCACATGACGTCTTAAACACCGTGGGAAAGATCGATAGGGCGTACTTAGAAACTGACCTACAGTTGTAAAATCAGGGTAGCAATCCTAAACTTTTAGTTGTTGCTTCTGTGTGGGTATATATTTATCAAGATTCTTTGCTTTATATGTGCAAGAATCATACACTTTGCTGCAACTGTTCTCCCTCAATTTTGAAACAGATTTTTAAAGAAGAACCAATCTTTTCAGATACCATGACCATGAATGCTGACCCTTCTGCAGCAGACTCAATGAGATAACCACAGGAAAACTCGTTCATTTATCATGATGCCCTCCAAGTACACAGACTTCACCAAGTCAAAGCAACACAAACACTGTATTTTTATAAGGTTGTATTTATTCTCCTCTGGGACGGATGTTCAGTATGTCTGGCCAAACCTCTAAGACTTGGTCGCAGATCTAAGAACAACTAACCACAACGCCTTCACTTCAAATTCCCATCAAGGTCCCCCAAAGTGAGAAAGAGATGCAGCCCTGGACCTCAGAGGCCTTCGGGAAAATGAAAACGGTCCAGAATCAGGTTGGGGGGGGGGTCAGGGATTGTCCACTAGTACCGACCCCCTGCCTCAGGATGTTACACTTCTAACAGGTCTCACAGAGTTTCACACAGCAAGTACCCACTCATAAAAAGTGTCTGACAAATCGGGTACTGTAAGTGACTCTGAAGTGGGCACCTTGTGTTTCTCATAAAATATGCTAAAGTTTCAAAGTTAAGAAAGATTTGGCCATGCTCTTTTGAGGTTTTCCAGGTCTAAAACTTCAGCAGAGTTTCCGCCTATTTTCAAAGCCCAGGGTAACTGCATCTCTTAGAAATGGATCAGCTGGAAACGAATGACTTTGCTTTTCATCTATCTGTTGTTCTTGAACAGGGACAATAGATTGGTTCATTGCTGAGGGGGTTTGTTTTGGTTATTGAGAGCTATCCATATGCAACGCAGCATATTAAGCATGGGAGGTAGGTACAGACTAGGCTACCAGGACAGGTATAACCAAAGGAATAGAAATGAACTCTTCCCAAAATTGATGGACTCTACTGGAGATGGGTCTCCTGGCAGCCTTGATATGTTTTCTTTGAATGTGGGCAGGAGATAATTCATAACACTGACCTGTAGTAGACCAGTGGCCCTGGGAAATCTCAGCTGCCGAGAATAAACACTTCAGGGTGACCGAACCCCCTCTCCACCCTGTAAGGTCATTTCTAAGGGAGGTAATACGCAAAGCCTGTGTGCGTGTTTGCTGAGTCTTCAGCCAGGCTCCATCCTCTCCCTCTACAGCCGTGGGGAAAGTTGACAGTGACACAAACTCAAAGTGAAGTGTGGTTTTGAAAAATCACATCCAATAACCCTGTAACATGACCCATGGCTGTTTGAAAGCCAGCGGGAGTTCTCGGGGGAGGAGAGTGGCCCCTTTCAGACTTTGTAGTGGTGGAAGGAACTGCAAGAATCAGCTATGGTTCCCGTCTAGGCTCAGCCTGGCACCCGCTGCCCTCTCAGGACTCATCTGATCGGGCAGTTGTAGAAGGCATAGTGCAATCTGGAGGCAATAAAGTCCCAATACCTCTATTCTTATCACCCCCTCTCCCCACAAACATTCGCACGAACATGGAAAAAATCTGAGGAATCCATTTTCAGTTGATCCTAGACATACATGCCTTTGATGCCAAACTTTTAAGGGCTCATTTGATTTCTATCATACCCTTGACTAGTTCTGAGTTGCGACACAGTGGTGCAGGAAAATGTGCTGGCTTCAACCTTTCTCCAGTGGATTTCCTTAGGCAAGTAGTTTCTCTGCTGCTCAGATTACTGGGCATGCAAGGAGTGGAAGGCAACTGAAAGGGAGGCTTAAGATTGCAAGTGGGCCACCAGCACAGTCACTTAGCAAACAGTTCTTCAACATCACATTCCTTGTGATTGGTGGCTTTGGAATTGCATGACATGGTGCCTTTAGCTGTCACTCACGAGTTCAGGGACTGAAAGTTCCAAGACAGCAGGATTCTGGGCCCTTGCATAAGTTTTTTTTCTGACATTCAAGCCACAGAGAGCCTGCTGGATTCTGGAAATCACTTTACAATAACCAGACAGCTTACAAAGAAAATGTTTAAAATAGTAATCACAAGGATGGAACTCAAAGCAAGAAGCTAAAATGCCAAAAGTATGAGACAAACACAAGTGAAACAATATGAGTGATGATCCACAAATCCCACAAACAGGGCTTCACCTCCAAAGAAAATGGAAATAATAACGTAGGCTGTAAGTAGACTTTCAGGTCTCCACAGGGCCTCATAGAGAGCACTGGCTGTCCTGGAACTCACTGTATGCACCATTTGAATGTCCTTGAACTCACAGAGAGATGCCCGTCTCTGTTTCCTCAGTGCTGTGGTTAGAGGCATACACTACCATGTCTGGCTTAAAATAGGTCAGTTTATCTTATTTATTTTGTGTGTGTATGAATGGGGTGCACATGTATGCACACTTGATTGTAGAGGCCAGAGCACTAACTCAAGCATTGTCCCGCAGGCACAGCCCCTACTTTTCATTTTTGAGCTAAGATCTCTCTCTGGCTTGGAATTTGCCAAGTAGGCTAGGCTGGAGATACCAGTAAGTACTAAGCAGCCACCTTTTCTACAAACTCAGCATTACAAAGCTCTTAAAAGCAGGGGCCAAATTCAGGTCCGTCTGCTTGCAAGGCAAACATTTCATTCACCAACTGAGCTAGCTATCTTCCCACCCAAGTCATATACACATCAGTTCCCGAGACAGGAAGAAAATTGTGAGTTGAGTACCAGAGATCATCAGCAGTGATGGGAGCAGACATCGACAGGTGATGTGAAGCTCCACTTAATCACACTAACTGTGGGATTGTCCCCTGAGAGTCACTCTACCCTACACATATGCATGGGTCCTCCTTCTATGTCACTATCTTCTCTTTACCCCTAAATCCACTATCTCTTTCTAAGAAAATAATGTGTTCCACACCTTTTGGAGGTAACCAATGGCCATGAAGTATAGGTAGTAAGAGGATATTTGGTTTCCTCTGCAAACTTCCATCTGGCTGCTTGTCTGAGTTCGTGCAAAGCGCATTTCCAAAAGACCCAATCTGTGGTCACCGTGTGTGTTTCTTCAAGAGTCCCCAATTAAAAACTTACCCAGTTCTGCTAGAACAGTTTCATCTGATTTCTCTAGCTAAAAGACATCAAAGTTCCTCTTCAGAAAGGCAGACTTTTGGTCTATGAACCCAGTTCTATGGAATTTGTATGCACGTGTCCCATATTATTAAAGTTAGGCAAAAGTTAGATTTAGATCATTGGTATCCCCTCCTCTCTCCCCACCCAGAGGTGTGATTACATTCTAGATCGGGCTCAGTTTGAGGCTGCAGCCGACCTAGAGCCCTTTATCCATGCAGTTGTCAAGATGCGAGTAGGGGTCATCTGGTCCATGATCTTGGGTCATCAGAGATCTCTCCTAAGTTTTCTCGCCCCTGTTACTTTGTCTCCTGTAGGGAAGAGAAGGGGAGGGAAGGGGAGGGGAAGGGAAGTGAAGAGAGGGGACAGGTGGGGAGGGAAGAGGAGAGGAGGGGAGGGAATGGGAGGGGAGGGAAAGGAAAAACAGAGAAGAAAGAAAATGGAGTAGCTTGGCAAATCCAGGAGTCTGGCTCCCAAGGTCAGGTAGCATTGGCGAACATCCGCAAAACGTGCCATGATCTCGAACCCTTACATTGTCGTCCATGTTTCGTCTGCCTTTTAAGTTTCTATCTCTGCCAGCTTTGATTCGAGATGCAAGAGGAAAACCCATAAGCCCATATCACTTCTCTTGTAACCCTCTCCCTAGCTGATTTCTCCAGGCTGTGATTATTTCTTTCTTCCACTCTTCCTCTAAGGACCCACATTGCTAGGCCTTAGTAAACTTTGGAGGTCACATGAGCTCTCTTCTATTTTGTTAGAATTGCCATGTAAAGAAATTACTTTCCCTCTGAGAATGGTTTGATCCAAGTCCATAAACTCTTAAGAGTATCTACACTTCAATTGCTTGGTAAAGCTTTCTTTGAAAAGCCTCTCTGGCTGGCTGATACTTGGATGGCTATTTTTAGATATCTTGTGGTTAGATCATTCTAGGTCCCACTTTTTCTGGCTATTTTCAATTTGATTGTTTGGAGTATGGATCATGGTGTATAAAATGGGGTTTTGTTTGTTTGCTTGCTTGCTTTTTTCCTTTGGCATGCTTTAGAAGGTTCCACTGAGCACACTTAATCCCTGTAACTTCGCTGGCTTCCATATCCACAGCCTTTACTCTGTGTGACTGGCAAAGACTGTACTCTCTGTGGGTTTGTCCTGCTGAATCAAACTTCTTTATGAAGGAGACGGGGCAACCTCAGATAACAAAGAAACGACAGCAGCGAAGTGCAACGCTGGACACAGAGGAACCAAGACTCCTGTTACTGAAGATGGCGATGTGGAGGGGCTCAGCCCCATAGCCTGGATCCCTGGGTCAGTGCTGATGTGAGCACTGTTTTCTTCCACTATAACAGACTACCTCAGACTGGGGAATGTATAAGGAATAGAAGTTTGGGTCAATGAGGGAGCTCAGCAAGTAAACGGGCCACCAAGCCTAACCTCCCAAGTTCAAGAGAGCCCAGGACCCACATAGTGGAGGAAAAGAACTGACTCCCACAAGCTGTCCTCTGTCCTCCACAGTGAGCAATGACCACACACATACACACACACACACACACACACACACACATACAACCACCACACATATACACACATGCACACATACAGAGAGACCACACATATACACAGACACACACACACATGCACACACACACACACACAGACACACCACATGTATATACACAGACACACACATATACACAAAATAAATATTTAAAAATAGAAGCTGATTTGGTTTGTGGTTCTGGAGGCATTTGGTGAGGGTTTCCTGCTCTAGCAGTGCCTGATGGAAAGTAAATGGGCAAAATGGGGTGTCTGAGCAAGTCTGCACTCTTATTTTTTTTTTAATACCAAATCCATTTCAGAGGTTAACTAACTTACTCCAGCGGTAAGGACATTAATTCATTTATGAGGAAAACACCCTTATATCTTAATGTTTGATGGTTAGGCTCCACCTCCCAGTGCTGCTACATTGGAGATTACACTCCTAGCACAAGGTCTTTGGGAAGCCCACTCTAACCACGCAGTGAATGCTGAGATAATAGCTAAGTTCAGACTGTTAAGGACACAGCTTGCATAGGATTGACTCTTCGGAGATAGACAGGGCCACAGCCTCTAGGGTTTGACACATGTGCTTTGTTTAGGGGCTTCTATTATGCTGCTAAAACACCATGACCTTAAACATCTTGGGAAGAGAAGGGTTTGTTTCAGGTTAGAGCTCTCAGGTCACACTCTTGCTAAGGGAAGTCGGGGCAGGAATTCAAGGCAGGAACCCGGAGGTAGGGATTGATGCAGAGGCCATGGAGGGGTGCTACTTCAGCCTTCTTTTTTTCTGTACTTCTGGACCACCTGCCCAGGGGTAGCACCACGCACAATGGTCTGGGCCCTTCCATAAGAATCATTAATTAAGAAAATGTACCACTGTTTGCTTACAGACCAATCTGGCAGGAACATTTCCTCAACTAAGGTTCTTGCTTCTGAAATGTCTGTAGCTTGTGTCAAGTTGACATAAAACTAGCCAGCTTAATATCAGCTCATATTTCCTCTCTTATTTATGTATCTGAATATCCACCTAGTTGTATATAGGGCTATCAGCCTTCTGTGCCTTTCTGCCATGTGTTTAAACACTGCCCTGGACCCAGTAGGGAGTAGAGCACGGGGTTCTCGGTCTTTCTGGAGTCATAAACTCCTCTAATGAGGAAATATTGCTCCATTTCTGTTTCCAACACTCAAGTTTAGAAAGACTTTGGTGGCATGCTGGGAAGAAGATACAAATAAAGTGTGCCTTTATTTGCTCTCTTACCCTATATAAATCTCCTACCTTCTTAAGGTTACACTCAGCAGCAAGTAAAGAATTCGGCCTCTCAGGATCCTAATAGGCCCCAGATGGAGACAGCCTAAGAATGGAA
This sequence comes from Microtus ochrogaster, assembly GCF_000317375.1. NCBI lineage: Eukaryota > Metazoa > Chordata > Mammalia > Rodentia > Cricetidae > Microtus > Microtus ochrogaster. The sequence continues at coordinate 58,854,456 of NC_022013.1, forward strand.
GGCTGTGAGGGATCCACAAGACAGTGAGAGAGGTTGTTAATCACTAAGACTCGCCAAGATGGTGCATGCCTTTAATCCCAGCACTTGGGAGGCAGAGGCAGGTGGATTCCTGTGAGTTCGAGGCCAGCCTGGTCTACAAGAGTTAGTTCCAGGACAGGCTCCAAAGCTACAGAGAAACCCTGTCTCAAAGCAAAGCAAAACAAAACAAAAACAAATAAACAAACAAAAAAACTGACCATGTATGACAGATACTAGAGTCGGCAGAAATACTGACAAGCAATCCATGCAACTACATGAATGTGTTCCCTTGCCTGAAACAACTTAACTTTTAAAGAAGAAGGTTGGCTTTCTGTTCAGCTATTATGCCTGGTGAGAAAGGACCACTTCCAGAGAGAATGGGTGGAGCTGGGGATGGGGCTTTCCTGTTCAGCCTTCCTCTGCTCATCTCCACTCAGCACCCTAACCTGGGTCAAAGTAGGGGCATCTAGAAAAGTTAGTTTGGGTCATATCAGAGACCACTCCTGTGTTCCACTTCTACTAACTGAATTCCGGCACCTCTTAAGATATACCAATGTTCATTTAAGAGAGGAGCCCTGTCTTGTACAACTATAGAGACCAAACTATGAATCTGACCAAGGGTCTAGGGCCAAATTAAATACCTGTTAAACTTCCAAAAAGCCCAATATTGCCCACAGCTGCTACTCTGCACTTAGCCGTCATTTGTAAGTTCAACATTCCTAATGTTTGCATGATGGGAATTCCCTATTGTCTGTCTAGTGATGGTTATTTTGCTTAATTAATTTGCATGTTTGACCAAACTCCTTCTGTCTGCTCCATGTCTTCCTATTGTTGCTCTATAAACAACAATCCAGGATGATTCTTCCTTAGCTCCCAGGGCCAGCTAATAAAGGAATTTCTTCTCTTATTTCAAGGCCATCAGAGGAGACCTTAAGAATTCCAAATACAAATGAAGTCTTTTACTGAAATTTCCTCAGGTGATTTACAAATGGAGAA
>NC_022013.1:58855570-58856706 GCF_000317375.1 Microtus ochrogaster
TATCTATCTATCTATTATCTATCTATCTATCTATCTATCTATCTATCTATCTATCTATCTATCTATCTTCTCTCCCCCCCGCCCCGCGCGCGCATGTGTGCACGTGTGTGTAAAACTGCATGCACATTTGTGCTGTAGCCCATGCACAGAACTCAGAGAACGGCTTGTGGGACTTGGTTCTTTGCTTTCACCATGTGGGTCCTGGGTCTTGAACTCAGGTTGGCAGGCTTAGCAGCAAGCCTCCACTCATCTCACTTCTGACTCCCTCCCGCCCAAGGTAACACATTAACCCATTTGCGGTAAGAACTGTGTCCAAAAGTAAATGAAAGAAAGGGAGTAGAGCTCATTCCATCTGTCTTTTAACAAACGTTCAACTGAGTTCACACTCTCCTGGAGAATCTATGATGGATCAACAGGGAACAACACAGACAAGCCCTCAGAGTCCCAGGCCTTAGAAACTAGACACTTTTGTCTCACATGAAGACTAGAAGGAAGAGACAGCTCAGATGGAGAAATGACACCAGAACCAAGCCCAAGGTAGTCATTCAGAAAACCCAAGGCACCAACCCTGGGCAAATTCCCTGCTGTGCCCACTGCAACCTTCCCCAGCTCCACTCTCTAGTCTCCTTCATGGGAAAGTGTATCTTGTTCATCTGCGAACTTCCACCATGTCTGAAAGTCTCCTAAGCAGCACCAAGACAACTGCAGTTTTTGGAGCTACAAAGTCAAAGGAACTTCCACCCAGCCCTGCCTCTAATCCAGTTCTGAGCCCATCTAAAAACACATAACCAGAGAGATGTGCCTGGATTCTAGATTCATTGGGGGAATAAAAGGCAGTCTGTCTATATGGAACTGTGTCGGTAACTAGTCTCGGAAGATGGCTTTTTCAAGAAGTTATTGCTCCTCCTGAAGTGTTTCATCAAAGGAATCTGGAATCTAAAATAGCCTAGTATAGGTACAGCTGAAGGCCAAGCCTGTAGTTGAAATCCCTCTAAATTGGGGCTTCAGGCCTTTCTCAGTCTTAGGGGATCTGAGTTTGCGCAATGGAAGTTCAGTGCAATTTTCTGTCTTAAGAAAGGAGCTTCGAGGCTGGAAGCAGAGACCGTGTGGAGAGGCAGAGAGAAAGTGGGGTGCGG
>NC_022013.1:58857180-58869983 GCF_000317375.1 Microtus ochrogaster
CAGAACACCAGGATCCTTGTTTCTTCTATGGCAAGACCAAGATAATGATGTGGTCCACAGTCATCTGGCACTGTGGTTCCTTCATGAAAACAGTGACTGGCGGGTTCCGGACCTTCACCACCACCTCGGCTATCACAGTGAAGTCTGCCATCAGAAGACTGAAGGAACTGAAAGGCCAGTAGAAGTGCTACCGTTTGAGTAGCCATGGCCTACAATAAATGAGTTAACTCATAACAAAAGCAAAATAAAGAGTGTTGTTAAGTAAAAAAAAAAAAAGAAAAAGAAAGAAAGGAGCTTCGAAACTTTCAGCTACCCTTGCAGAACTTCAACAGCTGAAGGATGAATGGGATTGGAAGTGCAAGCCTTGCATTTTGCTTGATGTGCAATAGGGTTGAAACCTTAGAAGTAAGTCCACAGACAAGGTTTTTGCTGAATCGAATGCTTTTTTATTTCAAAACAGTCTTGGAGTCTTGGAGAAGCCATGGCCCACGGCCATCAGACCTTGACCTTTTTAATTTCAATTTTAGTAGATCGAGGCTATTACTGAGCCAAAAATCCCTTAGAATCTACAGGAAGGAAAGAGGCAAAGGTTCACTTTGCACCTGCCCTTTGTGTGAGTTACTTTGGAGTCATTTGGCTTCTAGAATCAGCTCAGGGTCAGAAAGGGACTAGAGGGTGGTGGGTGGAACTGGGCCCAGGCATGCTACAGAATCCATGGCCAACTAGTTCTGACTCTTTCTGGACTGAAGCTGCTAGATGGAGCCTGGTAGACTTCCAGAGCTGCATCTGTACCATCTCCTTGGAAGCTTCTAGAACTCAGTCCTACAGCATCGCTACTACAGAACCGTCTGCATAATAATTTACCAAGATCAGCTACCTCACTCCTTTCCAAAATCCGGGACATCTAAAAACAAGGTCCTGGCATCTGGGAAGGGTTTTCTGGTTGCATCATCCCATGACGCGGGCTGGAGGAAGGGCATGTGAAAAGCCAGCAGAGGCTGACCCGACTTTTGGAACAAAGTCATTCTTGTGACAAGCAGTCCACTCCCAGGGTAACCATATCAATCCATCCCATCCTTGAGGGCAGAACCATTGTGACCTAATCACCTCTTTAAAGGTCCCGTCTCTCAACACTGGCACACTGGAAAATCAGTTTTTGACACATGGTCTCTGGGGAGCACATGCAAACCACCGCAAGCTACTTGCAGGAAGGAGGACCATGCCATTACACAGCAAGGAAACCGAGGTCCTGGGCAGTGAGGGCTTCTCCGCTGAGACACCTCTAGTCTTGAAGCCACACTTACACGTGCCATGTCCAGAGGGAAGCTCTGACACTAGACCAGAAGCAAGGAGCATGCGTCTACACCAGAGCTTCAGCTGCCCCTCGGAGTGCAGGGAGAAGAGTCACACAGATCACAGGCAGACCCCACCCCCAAGCAGTTCAAACCCCGTGGTCTTGATCACTAAATTAGAATCTTTGATCCTCTTCCTTTTCAGTGGGAAGAAGAAGAAACATGTAGTCTATATGAAGATTAAAAGTCACAAAAGACAAAAAGCAGGCCTACCCTGGAAGTGGTCATCGGCCCTACTCTGGGCACCTGCTCAGCTGCCATGCCGTCTGAGGGCGCTGTATACTCGGGTTTTCCCACCTGGTATAAGCAACAGTTACATTGTTGTGAGTTTATTTATTTATTTATTTATTTATTTATTTATTTATTTTAATGTAGAAGAGAAATGAAATCCCTGGTGAGTTTATAGTTTCCTTGTGGTATTAGCCTCTGATTAAGTATATATAAAAACCACACAAATTTGACCACAAATAGGCCCTGTAAACCACCTCATAGATTCTGAGAAAAATTGCTTTTGAATGACAGAGGCATGATTTCTTAGCAAGCAAGGAAAGCTTGCTAAGAATAACCACACTTCATAAAAAACAAAGTCAAAGACTCAGCTCTGCTCGGAAAATGGTTATGGGCTGAGCAGGTGAAAGTTCGAGGCCACTGGGGACTGGGCACCATTCTCCCAGGGAGGCAGAGTCTTAGGTGCTCCATTAGGACAAAGAGCCATTGGCAGACAGGAGTCTGGGAGAGAAGGCTCACAGAAGGAGGGAGCTGAAATGCTAGGCCTGGGACACTCACAAGGGAGGCAAAGATCCTGCAGGAAGTGTTGGTGAACGTAACATATGATCCTAGGCTGTACAGATGTGCTGTTGAGGTACCAGGGAATCATGGCTGCAGAAGGACACATTTAGGGGGAAAAATCCTCTTTAAAAAACCAATTTCAAGAGCAAGAGGAATCCATAAAGAATGGAGGGGAACTCTGGCTTCTGGCTCCACCATGCCTATAAGTGGGAAGTCACACCACATTTCATGCTAAGTGAGGGGAGCTGTGGGTTCAGTCTGTGTCTCTCAGCTCATAAGTCAAATAGCAAGCTGCATTACCAGTGGACGGTTTTGTGTTGCGATAACCAGGTGCATGAGACAAAACAATTTATTTTAAAAATATTTCCTGCTGCCTCTGAACACATTACAGGACATCACACCATGAGACAGTGCAAGCTTGTATCTCTCCTCCTCTGTTTATAAAGCCATCAATGCCATTATAGTGACCTGCATTCCAGACTGCATCTAATCCTATACCTTCTACACAAAGACCATACTTCAAACACCATTGACATATGAATCTGGGAACTGAGTTTTCACCACTTGGACTTTTGGGGAGACACATTCAAGTCTAGGCAGAGACCTTTCACTCTTTCTTTTCACAGAAAATTACTTGATTATCAGCAAAGTATGCTTCCTTATGTTTAAGATCTAACTACTATGCTGTTTTTTTAAAACTTTTTATTGATTCTTTGTGGATTTTACATCATGTATCCCAATTCCACTCATCTCGCTGTCCCCTCACCTCCCCTCTCTGCCCTTTTGACTCACCCAAAACAAGACAAAATTTAAAAGTAGAGCCTAAAAAAAAAAACAAATGAAAGAAAAGAAGAGAGGAAGGAGACAGAGACAGAGACAGGGAGGGAGGGGAGGGAAGGAGGGAGGGGAGAGGGGGCCGGAGGAAGGAAGGGAGAGAGGGAGGGAGGGAGAGAGGGAGGGAGGGAGGATGGGAGGGAGGGAGGAAGGAAAGAAGGAAGGAAAGAAGAATGTTTCAGTGTGGAAGCTGTAGTGTGTCCCAGTGAATGACACAGTACACCCCTTAGTCTATCCATCTTTGCATTGTTGGTCTGGCTGGAGGTCCTCTGGCTTCTGCTACTTTACTGATGCTGGGCCCTCACTGGGACTCCTCCGGCATAGCCTGTTGTCATCCTGTGTCATGGAGATCCTGAAGCTTTTAGGTCTGCAGGACCATCCCCTTCATACTCTCCCGCAGTTCACGTATGAAATGGATGTTGGGGACATAGCTGGGTTGGCCAGCCCTCCAGCTCTCCTTGTCACCACCAGGGCCAGTGCTCTGTCACCGCCCCCAGCTAGCTCACCAGTGCAGTAGGCAGCAAGGAGCAGGGCCAGTTCTCTGGATTCACACTCTCACACCTCCAGGGCCAGTTCTACTGTTTTGCCCAGGCCAGGGACATGGCCTGCTCTCCCAATTGTGGCAGCTGGTGAGGGACAGGGCCAGATCTTGGGTTCTCTTACCCCTGAAGCTGGCTCTCCCACCTGCTGCAGTTGGCAAGGGGTCCAGAGAGTGGAGGGCCTGTTTTCCCCACCCACGCCACCACTCCACAGAACTAGCTCAGCCAACAAGGTTAGATCTCTGACCTGCCATAGGTGGCAAGGGGGCACAGGGGAGGGCACCCTCACCTCACCCATACCACCACATGGCTGATGAAAGAGGGTGGGGCCAACTCTATTGTGCTGCCCAGGCGAGGTGCAGGGCCCACTCTCCAGAATACTGCAGTTGGTGGGAGGCAGGGCCAGTTGTCTCTAGTGCTACAGCTGGTGAGGGGAGGGGCGACCAACTCTGTGCAGCCCTATCACAGCTTCCAGTGATAACAGGAACCATGAACATCAACACAGACACCCACTCAGGTGGCACAAGGAAGTGGAATGCCACTTGGTCCTGTGGGAGAGTTTTTCCATCTGTGCCTCCCAGGCTGAGCTTCTCTTCTTGCAGGAGTGGCCATGGATTTAAGCTCCAGGAGACCCGATGAGGGTCAGAAAATGTGTCTGACTTTGGTGCAGTTGTTTCTGGGCTTGTTTAGGGGATGGCAATGGTGTCCATGCACTAGGGGTCTTGAGGGACTAAATCAGGACGAGCAGCCAACTGCGCATCAATCATCAATCTCAGCTAAGCATCTGATTTGCTGGCGTATGCCACATAGTTAGACTCACAGCACACCAGGCTGGAGATCTCTAAGGATAATTTATAATCTCTGCTCCGAATTAAGGATTCTCTTCATATTCTTTACTCTTTTTTTTTTCCCCAGTTGCCAAGATCATGAGGGAACTTAGATGAACCAACCAGGTGGCATGCTGCCTCATGCACTTCCTGGGTTTGCGTGCGATGCATTCTCTTAGCAGCCCATTGAAGAGCAGTTAGAGAGGGAGGTGCTGTGTGCAGGCTCCTAAAACTCAAGGCCAATGAAGACACAGCCTTGACCGTCATGGTCAAGACCATGATGGGGAGCTATGATGCTCTGCATGAAGAAAACCTGGATTCCATGGGGAAGGAGAGTCTCCCAATATAACAAGGATTGAATGGTGAGGCTACACCCAGGCATGGTTCACCAGAGCTGAGAATAAAGGTTATACAGCCCTGTCACTGCTCATGGCCACGCCTCACACTTCATTATCAGCTAAAAAAAAAAAACCCAACATTCTATGTGACAGAATTTGCAGAACGCCAAACTGTTGGAAATTTTCAGGATAAAAGAAGGAACAATGCTGCATTCAAAGAAAAAAAACAAAACAGTACCTATCAAGGAGTTGACATCTCCTTGTAGTGGAAAAAGGAAAGCTGACATGCTGATTGAAATAAGCCAGGCACAGTGTTCATGGTACTGGAAGGTGATCTTCACTCTACCAGAAGAAAATGGTAATCATAAATATCACCCAGCTACAAACTCTATGATCTACCACAGTGACCTGCCTACAAGACATACTGTAGGTGCAATCGTGGAGCAGAAAAATATAGAAGTAACCAACTACTTTTTTTTAATTGGACTTAAGTTCTACTCCCTAAGATTGACCCCATACCTGACATTGCAAAAGTGGCCCAGAACCTGATACTAGACAGGCTGATCACAGGCCTAACCTACTACTATTATTCTTCTAAAGGAACATAGCAATAATTTGGCTCCTAATGATATACTGATATACCTATAGATCAATGCCTCATTCAGAACTTATAGAGATGCTTCCTCTTGCAGTATTTTGGAATTACAGAGACACACAACAGGTCAATGTGCAGAACTTGAGAGACTTTGGAGCACTAAATCCTAAATGGAATGTGTCAGACTCCTGGTCATGTTAGCAAAGTCTTCTGGAAATGTCAGAACATCTCTTTAAGTCTCACCAGAATAGCTGCGTAAGCATGACTTGAACAAGGAGGACGCTGTTGATCTGCTACCGTGGATGGGGAAGTTTGTGAGAACTCAGCCCTAGGGAAAGAAGGACGACAGCCAACCAAGAAATGCCGAGAGTGTGAGGGTGGTTGTCTCCAGGGTAGAGCACATCAGGTGGTTACTCAGTGCATATATATGTACCATGTGTGTGTATGTATATGTATATATAGATATGTATTATAAATATATTATGCATGCATGTGTATGTATATATATGTAATACTATATGGACTGAACAAGTTGTGTTTGTGCATCTAGGAAGAATTATGATTGTGTGTGTGGTGTGTGTGTGTGTGTGTGTGTGTGTGTGTGTAAAACAACAATTAAAAAAGCATTGAAATTGAGAATAAGGAGAGTACGTGGCAACATGGCAGGGCTTGTAGGGAGGAAGTGGAATGCGGAAATGATATAATGATATTATAATTCCCCAAATTAGAATGTATATATAAAAACAGTATTACAGCATGAACATGTTAAGGCTTTGTGCGAATGTTGGTGCCCTGACCAGGCATCATCCTCTTATCGTTATTTTTCTAACTTGCCTAACAGTGGGCAGGTGGTTCTAACTCTGTCACGAATGCCAGAATGATGCATGGGGCTTACTCAATATTGAAGGAAACTATTTGCCAGTAAGGACTGGGCCTGAAATCCCCTTGTATTGGCTAGTGCCTGCTTTTTAATGCTCTTGGCTCAAAGGCGCGTCTCATCTTCAGAGCATCCAGATGTAACTTTGCTGGAAGGGGAAGAAGTTTGGTTCAATCCCCCGTGTCCTCCCCAGGGGGCTGAGCAATCTTTCCCCCCAAAAGCATTCCTGTTGAGACTCCAAAGAGCAGATCCTTTTAGAATCATTTCCCAGAACCTTCCCAAACTGCCTTCTCACTTGCAATCAGCTACGCAAGCTGTGACACCCTGAGAATAGAGTTTCAAAAGTTTCACTTCCTTCTACAAGCGAGGGGAACAGTAGCCAAGGCCAAGGGCATCCAGCTCCATTTCTGCTCCTTTATGATAGTAACCATGTGTTCTTCTCACGTCCCAGGCAACCACCTGCCTGCTTCCTGCAGCTGCACATCAGTTTATCCTCCCTACAGCTTCCTAGAAATGCCTGGCTCCCCTCGGAACATTATTTTAAGACTCATTCATGTTTCTGTGTGTATCGGCAGGCCTCTCTTTTTAGGTTGGTCATACATTATGTTTTAATGCATGAGATCCGTGCTACATAAATGTAATGATTTACATCCTCCTGGAAATTCAGAGTATACTGCTTAGGAAGTATTCTAGGCATTGTATTAAAAAATTACAGTCAGCATGTTCTGTATAACCATGAACATGTCATTAAACTCCCTTGGTCTTGGTCTCCTCTTCTGCAGATGGAAGCCGTGACAGTACCTGACAGGCTACATTAAGCAATGTTTGGGTTTGAGATGAGCAGCCCCCAGGCCTGTGTGTTTGTACACATGTGATCAGCTCCTGGAATTTTGGTCTGTTGGCTCTGGCCCCGTGAGAAGTTGAGAAATGATGAATGTCACCATTGTCTTAATGTCATACTCTTTAGACAGGAAGGTGTTTTTAAATGTCTTTCTTCTCATATGTGGTATACATATACATTTACGTGTGTGTGGGTATATATACATTTCCATGTGTTTGGAGACATATCATTGGAATTACAGGGGGCGCCACATCCAGTATTTATGTGGGTTTCTCCCATTTGAGCAACAAGCATTTCAACCACTGAACCAGCTCCCCAAATTCTTTTTTTAAAATCTATTTCAGAAAAATCATGACTAGATATGAATATAAATTACCACGTGGAACAATACTAAAATCGTCTCATAGCCAAAAAATCAAATTCATTTGTGTAAATGTTTTGAATAGTTTTTTGAAGCAAAGTTTTGCTTTGGTACCAAGGCTGGCCTCAAACTCTCAATTCTCCTACCTCAACCCTCAAGTGCTGGCATTATAAGTATATGCTATCATGCTCCGATGAAAAATGGTAACCCACCAAAGATCTGCATCAATTTCTTGGAGGAACAAAACCACAAGTAAATGCTGAATGAAGAAATTAATGTCCCAGGAGCTTGGCTGTTTCTCACCCTAAGAAAGGAATGTGTCGTTGTGGTTTGGCCCCTGCCTCGTGCCCAAAAGAACCAAAATACCATCTCATTGCAATCTCAAGACCTCCATGACAAGGGGAGGTGCTTGCTGTCTTGATTGTACTAATGAAAAAGATATGTCATAGAGAGTCCCAGGTGTCACAGAAAGAACTGGCCCATGGTCTAGTTGCCTGCTCAGAAATGGACTCTTTCATCTGTGGCGTGGCAACTCCCTCCCACAAAGGGAGCAGGAAGTAAGCCATGTGGAGGAGCTGTCCAAAAGACCACCTTGAGAACTTAGACACAGAGGGGTCCAAGTGTCCCTGTCTTCAGTGGTTCCTTCCTTTGGCCTCCCCTTGTTGAAGGAGCTGCGTTCCTGCCACCCGGCTCCCGGTGGCCTGGCTAGCTTATGCCCCAAAATAACAACACACAAATTGTATTCATTTAAACACTGCCTGGCCCATTAGCTCTAGCTTCTTACTGACTAATTCTCATATCTTGATTACCCATTTCTATTAATGTGTGTAGCATAGCACCCCCAGGTGCACTTACTGGGAAGATTCAAGCCAATGTCCATCCTGGGTCGGAGCTTCCTCATGTCTGCTCTGGAGAGAAGAGCATGGCGTCTTACCTCACTTCCTTTTCCTCCCAGCATTCTGTTCTGTTTACTCCACCCACCTTTGTTCTAACCTATCTGGGCCAAGCAGTTTCTTTATTAATTAACCAATGACCTTCCTCCATCATCCCCTGACTCCATGGACCTTGATGTGCCAGGAATCAGGCTTTAGGCAGCAAGAAATGGACCACAACGTTCTCTGTCAACTTCCTTCTGCACCTTGAGAACAACATTTTAGTGTGAAATTAAAGAGGACCATTTCGAGCTGAGGATGTCTGTTCCCTGGGTGACTCCTTTGTCTCTGAGGGAGCCTAAGGATGCCCAAGGATGAGAATCAAGCATCAGTCTGCACCAACCAGAATCATCCAGAAGGCTGTCAGCCAGGCAAGGGAATTTAACAGTGTCTTCAATGGGGCTGTTGTGGTGAAATGTCACCAACTGGGTGGCTGGGAAATAGTAAACCTTTCTCTAAAGAGTCTGCTGGAAAAATAAAGTTAAAGTGTGATTAGGAGTGCTTAGCAAAGAACATTCTGGAAGAGCTGTTAAAGTAAAGGAATGGGTGAACCATAAGTAGCTTTACAGGAAATTGGGATTTGGAGGGGCTCTGAGTCGCCAAACGGCCCAGGAAAGATCATTCCTGGGCCCTGATACCAGAGTTAGACAAACATCTCATCGAAGACCTACTGACTCTGGCTTCTTCTCGGACATGGAGCTGACCCCATGAGTTCAGCTTCTGTCCTTAGAGGTGTTCTAAGTTCCCAGGGACAGGGAATTTAGTCCTGAGTGCCATGGCTAGGCTGGGTGTGTAGTGAGAGAAATTGATTCTGAGCTTTGGTAGCGAGGACCTTGAATTCCATTGTTAGTTTGCCATTCTGTCACAGCCCAGCGTGCTCCTGTGTGGTTTCCACCTCATCTGGGCTCCCAGCTGGAGCCCAATGAACTACCCAGTCAGTATTTAGGTGGCCTGCTGCACAGGGGCAGACTTGAGGCTGGTCCTCCCATGGGCCTAGGGACTTCAGGAGGAAGGTCAGCTCCTGAGAGGGTACACCTCAGGGGGAGAGGAAAACACATGTGGGTTTGAGAAATAGCATCAGAGCCTGACCTGGTGGCCTAAGCGTAGCATCCCAGGCACCTCATGCGTGTATGCAATGAAGAAACAGGGACTGTGCTATGGCTTTTAGCAGAAGTATTCTTGGACCCCACACAATGACCAGCGCCTCTATCTACAGCCTCTACTTGCCAAGCAAAATAAGACAGTGTGGTCTTTCTGACACAGTGATGTGCCGAATGAAGTAGGGATGTTGTTAGTAGGTAAGAAGGAGCACTGGACTGGGAAGCTGGGCTTGCTTGTAATTTCAGAAGCCTGAGGCAGGCAGAAAAATCTCAGGTCTAAGGCCAGTGTGGGCTACACAGTTAGAGCCCAAACCAAATCTATGATAATGGGGGGGGGATAGAGGAAGGGGAGAGAGGGGGAGAGAGAAAGAGAGAGAGAGAGAGAGAGAGAGAGAGAGAGAGAGAGAGAGAGAGAGAGAGAACAGCTCAGGCAACCTCTGTTCCCACCCTTCTCTCATCTGCCAAGCTCTCACTCTCGTTCTTCTCTGCCATGGAACACTGTCTCTCCTCCTGCAGGAACATGGACCCTACCCCAAACCCACCTGATCCTAGCTCCACTGATGCCTATGATCTCCAGCCTCCTTCCGGCTCCACAACAGTTCCCTTAGTGAAGATCTATAGCTTCCCTTAGTGAAGATCTATAGCCTGAAGACAGGGACCTGCCCTCCACCCTCCACAAGTTCAGGACTAGCACAGCCCCAGCTAAAACTCTCGGGAGCCTCTGAAGTGTTACCCGGCAAAGCAATGGCCAAATGCCTCTTGCTGGCAGAAGCATTTCCTGCCTAGCTAGGGACTAAATTCCAGGGGCAGGAGATCCCTTGTTGTCTGGCATGTCCTGCGCCATAGTCTCCTCTGAAACAAAGAGACTCCTTTCATTCCTAGGAACTATGCACTTCTTTTTGGTATACTTTGGGGCCCTGATTTTAAGGGCTAAGGACCCCAACACTTTGCTCGCTTTCAGAAGCTAATGCTCTTGAGCCGTAGGTTGAGTCCAAATTCTCCCCTTGCCTCTGACCACTAGGCCTCTGTCCAGGCCGCCTGGCTCTGGCAGAGCTGGCAACAGCCATGCAATGTGATACAGGGCTGAACCATGTGAAATTGCTGTTTTGCAGGCCAAAAAATGGTCCAATGGCAATCATTTCACTTTATTCAGCCTAACACAAATGTTAGCTATTACCGAAGCTGGTTTCGTTGGAAACCGGATTTGACATGGGGAGCAAATACATGTGAAGTATTTAGACAGTGGCTCACACATTGCAAACACTCAATAAATACTGGTTGTTGATTGATATTGTCACCAAATATGCGACATTAACAAATCGCAGCGATTATGCAAAGTTTAGCAGAAGCTGATGAAGGGTATTTTGGAATGGTTGATATTTCCTCTCTGCTGAGCCAGAATTAAACAGTGCCATGTTCAGGGTTACACCGTCTATCACGACAGGACAAGTCAGACTCATTTGCCGGACTTGGTCTCATTTTTCTAATTCGTTCTGGCTGGATGTAACTTTTAAAGGTTGAATCATGATCTTGGGAATGAGAACCAAGCATTAATATGATCTGAATTTAGGGCAAGACTGAAGGCCTGCTTCCCTGGCTGACAAGAACAAAGGATGCAATTCTTCTGTGTGGTCTGTTGTTGCCAGTGAGGGGACAGAGATCCTCTGGCCAGGGTGTCCAGGAAGTTGAATCAGATAAGCCTGGATGAGTTCTGAATGAAACGGCAGGCACGTACCTGGAGACTCTCTGGGGCTGAGAGAGGCTATCAGGGAAACAGTCGTGAGCTACTACTGTGAAGGACTGAAAGTATGAAGCAGGTACTATATGAGCACCTGTGGCAGGAGGATGGAGCCATGTATGTGCACTGTATGAACACCTTTTATATTGCTAATGGCGTTAGGATTATTTCCAGTTTGGACAAGTGCATAAAGTTAACATTCTGACCATTTTTGTAGGTAGAAGTAGCACCTTTCATACAAGTATAACGTCACCGATTTCATTTTCCAGTGTGTTGTACCTCTTGGCAGTTATTGTGATGGCTAATATTGATTATCGACTTGACAGACTACAGACTCGCTAAAGAGATAAGCCTCTGCGCATATCCATAGCAGTTATCTACATTATGCTAATTGGAATGGAAGACCCACCCTATGTCTAGGTGGTACCATTTTGTGGGCTGGGGTCCTGGGCAGAGTAAAAAGGAGAATACGGGGGAACACAGGAGTAGTTACAAGAAATAGTTCCCTGCTTTTTACCATGGCTATAATGTCATCAGCTACCTCACGCTCCAGTCACCATGAAATCCTCACCATGATGAACAGCACTCTCAAATTGTGATCCAAAATGAAAGCTTTCTTAAGTTGCCTTTCTTGGGGTGTTCATTGTTGGGGGAGGGGGCCTGCTCATTGATTCCTGGCCGCCAGGCTAGCTTAGACCCGAAATAATCACACAGAAACCATATTAATTAAATCACTGCTTGGCCCACTAGCTCTAGCTTCTTATTGGCTAACTCTTACATTAATTTAACCCATTTCTATTAATCTGTGTAGCGCTACATGGCAGTGGCTTACCGGCAAAGTTTTGGCATGTCTGACTCTGGCGGCTCCATGGCATCTCTCTAACTCTACCTTCCTCCTCCTATGCTATAGGCCAAGGCAATTCTTTATTCATTAACCAATCAAAGCAACGCATAGACAGAAGGACCTCCCACACCATTTCGTCAAAGCAATAACAAAGGTAAGAAAGCAGCTGATGCAATTGAGTTGCTGAGAACACAGCAGCGAGAGCACCTGTGAAAGGTGGGTCCTGACTCATTTTGTCACCTTTGTGTTCTTCCTCAAGCTCTTCCTTACTTTCTCACATGACAGGGACATGTGATAACTATTCTTGATTGTCAACATGATTACCTATACAATTAAATGAAACCCAAAAATGAAGGGCACACCTGTGAGGTAATCTTGCTTAATTTGAAGGAGGAAGATCCGCTTTCCATCTGGATCTCTAGTTGGGAAAAAAATATCTTTAATCCAGATTATTTGAGCTGGGAAAACCCACCTCTAATCTGGGCCACACCTTCTGTTGGAAGCCTATATAAGGGCATGGGAGAAGGAAGCTTTTGTTCTTTACCTGCTTGCTCTCGCCTTGCTGGCAAGCCCATTCCTTCACTGGCATTAGAGCCTACTTCCTTGGTATTCTAGCATACACTGAAGACCAGCTGAGACATTCAGGCTTGTGGACAGAGGAAATACTCGATTTGATTCTTAGACTTTCCTTTCACAGCCAGTTGCTGTTGAATTTGCTTGACTGCAGCCTGTAAGTCACTCATATACATTTATATTTCCTCTCTCTCTCTCTCTCTCTCTCTCTCTCTCTCTCTCTCTCTCTCTCTCACACACACACACACACACACACACACACA
>NC_022013.1:58870083-58873474 GCF_000317375.1 Microtus ochrogaster
CACACACACACACACACACACACACACACACACACAGAGAGAGAGAGAGAGAGAGAGAGAGAGAGAGAGAGAGAGAGAGAGAGAATATGCTGGACCCAGACCCCAGCCGATTCCCCAGGTGTCCCTGGCATTTTAGCTGAAGACAGTATTTAGGCACAGAGATCAAGGTCATTAGATGGACTTTTGTCACTGATGTCTTGTCCATTCAGTAAGTAGGAAGGCTGTTAGGTAGATGGGTAAGTGGGTATGCATCAAACATGAATTTATAGTGGTATTTCCAAATCAAACACAGTAGAACAGGGCCTTTTTAAAATTAGTTTGTATTCATCACTCCTTTTCTCATAATAAAACTCCAGTTCTCAACACTATGACATTTATGCACTCACTTTATCATGCAACAGTCCTTGTTTCATGACCCATGAAATATAATCCGTATCCTATGACTCCTCGCTACGTGAATAAATAAGCTTCTACCCCTTCCTCGGCCTTCCATCTCCTGACAGCAGCACAGACTTTAAAATGTCAAAGATTTATTATCATTTATAGTTACTCTGAAGCTATAATTGCATCCTGTATGGTTTATTTCTTTTGCTTTTAAAAATAAAAATCAATTAATGTAATTTGAGGTGATGTGATTATTATTCATTGAATTTTATAAATTTCCTCATTCTAAATTTTACCCACAAAAAATTATGGCAATTTCCTATGGTTCAGTAATGTATTTTTATTAAGTAAACATTTACATAAAGTCAAAATATTCCTCTGGGTCAGTAGTAATGTTTTCTGTTCTGCTGAGAATATTCTGAAATTTAAAGTCAAATAGATTTCCCTTCTCGAGTGCCAGAAGTTTCATAAATCTATGCCAGCTTTATGCTTGCCTCATGTTTGTGCCGTGACATTTTTTAAAGATGTTTTTGTTTTGTCTAGAGAATCTGATTGCTTTTAATTTCGTTTGGTGGCGGAGGGATCATTTGACTTCTAAATTACATTCATAGGATATTTGAGCCTTGAATTGTATCTGTGTCAAGTGCATTTGATTTAGGGGTTGCTGCCCAACTGTCATTTAAGGATTCTTCTTCGTCTCTGGGTTTATTTCTGTCCTCTTTAGAATCCGTGTCTATGTTTGCTTTCTGGATATTCATTATAAAGTCTGATGTCCTTTTTACTGTGGTGTGCACAGCCTGAAGTGAGACTTCCTCCTCCATGCAAGACTCAAGGATCTCCTCAGAGGCTGTGGGTAGTATCAAGGGCACAGTGTTTGCCAGCCAGAACAAGACAAGCACACAAATAAACTCACAGTGATTGTGACAGCAGGTACCAGGCTTGTGTAAGCTCCAACCAGACAAAATCCCGGCGTGGAGGTGGGAAGGTGGCTGTGAAATCCTACCCTCTGCTGAGGGTTGCTAGACATTCGCTAGCTGCTGGGAGAGGGACGCGTTTTCTTTAAGGATGTGACCCCTGGTTGGTTCCTCACACATCAGGGCAGGCTTGACTCCCAAGACTAGCTAGACAACACAAAGTGGACGTGATGGAGAGAGAGGAGAAGGAAGAAGAGGAAGTAATTTCAAAGTTGAGTAGGAAGGAACAGGAAGGGGGAGAGGGTGGTAATAGAGGAGTTGGGGAAAGGGCAGTGAAAATGTTTAAAATATATGGTATGAAATTCTGAAAGAATTAATAAATACAAAAATACTGATATCCTTTTATCAGGTACGTTTTGTGAGTGGCCAGTTTACTGAGTCTGTATATAACTGAAGTGACCTCCTTTCATTCCCACGCCTAGCTCTCAGATTTAGAAGTAGCTTTCCCTTAGGATGCTAAAGACTTACCAGCATCCACCCAGTCCCTGCTCATGCCTCCTCCCTTTAACTAACATACCTATTCTCTCTAGGTGCCCTGGGATTTCCCTCCACTCTGCTCCCACCTTCCTCTCCACTCTTCGGTCTAAAGCACTGTATTTTATTCGCCATCATTTCGTTAATGTTTCTGCTTTTGCATGGTCCCCATCCTCATTTTTGAAATGTCTCTGATCCCCGCATTTCACTCTCCAGTACACATCCCTCTTCCTAGATGGCTCTTGATTACATTGGGTAGACCTTTTACTGCATTTTCTTCTAGATATTACATTGGGTTTTGAGATTTAGGAAACCACTTTTAATTTTTCTTTATGTTTGCCTGTCTTCTGGTAACACACAAAGAAATGTTTATGGAAGATTTTTCTTTTATGATTTCTTTTAATCATATCTTTTATGAGTGTTTCTGAGACTAGTAATAAAAATACTATATGACATACAACTGAAAGAAAAATCACATATAGAAATGTTTGCATTAGGGATGCAGAGATGGCACACCAGCTAAGAGTTCTTATTGCTTCTTCAGAGGGCCCAGGTTTGTGTCCTAGCATCCAAATGGCAGCTTACAACTGCCTGTAACTCCAGTTTCAAGAGATCCAATACCCTCGTCTGACTTCTGCCTGCTCATACACACTTGTGTTGCACATACATACACACATAAAATTAATAATTTTTGAAAAAAATACTTGCATGGGAATGGATACAAATAGCAAAGAGGAGATTATGAGGACAATGTGATGTGGGAATTGATGTCTCCAAGAACTATGAAATTGAAACAGAAGATGTGAACGACGAAAAAGTTCCGGAAATGAAAATAATCACCTCTTCATGTAAAAAGCACAGTGCCATATAAGAAAGAAAATACTTGCAAACTTAAAAAAGCACTCAGTTAAGAAGTTGAATATAAGTGATAAATACACTTTAGATCAAGAAACAAAGAACGCAAGCCATTTCCGTGTGATGCCACAGCTGCAGCAGCTGCCGGAAGACACTGCAGCAATCACCACACAGGGCTGGGGATGAGTGCATTATTCCACTTCACACCCGGCTGAGGGGCTGTTGAAATATAATGGCAACAAGAAGCATTCTTTAATATATGAGAACTAGGGAAGTCAGAACACAAGATGTCTCAAGAAGTAAAATAAGTACTGGCGACAAGAATTATGATGACAGGCTTCAGAAATCCTAGAAAAAAAGAAACCCAACTCTGAAATCACAAATACACAGCTGACTCAACTCAGGGTCTATACTGCCGATCACACTGAATACACTAGGAAAGCAGGAACCTACTTCACATGTAAACTGCTTCCCTTGGAGAACTTGATTTATTGAACTTAAAGCCACCCAATAAAAATCTGTTCTTCACTGTCACTTCCTCTAAATACAAAGCTATGATGAGAGTGTAGAAGTGGCCATCTTAGGTAGTGAGTGTGTTTTCCCAATGTGAGGCTCATCTCCACTCTGAGTAGCCAGGAACAAAATACAGAAGTCAGGGAGGAGGTCAGGCAGTCCCCAAGATGGGCACTAGCCCTGTTGACTGC
>NC_022013.1:58873649-58876838 GCF_000317375.1 Microtus ochrogaster
TTCCCTTTCTTCTTTCTCCCCCACTCTTGTCCCTGCTGCCTTAAGTCCATACCATTGCCATTATAAGCATTCTTCGTCCTACTGGCCATAACCCAAGGAGCTGTGAATAATGCAAGACCAATCTGTCTTTGATTTGCTAAGGTCAGTCCAGACCTCTTGAGTATGGCCAGCTTGGCTGATCCATTTCCTTTTGCTGCGAGCAGGTTCCAACTTTCCCACTCCCATTCCAGCAGCCACCCTCATGGCTGCCTCTGTTCCCACTCTCTCGTTGCTAACATTGGTAGAAATGAGGAACCAAAGATCTTGGGTGGGGGAATTCAAAATGGAGGGGAAAAACACTGGCGAGGGTTCTTTAGCGGGCACCCAGTTCTTCAAAGTACAAGATTAAGCCTCAAAGACTCAAACAGTGTAGGAAATGAAATTGCATCCATCTTAGTGACATAAAATAACAATGAAACAAAAACTGGAAAACAGAGAAAGAAATGGCAATAAATGCATAAAAGTAATTCCCTTAAATGAAGTTAAGAACAAAATAATGTTGAAGGTGGGACTCTTGGGGAAATAGCAAATTGCTTAAACCTATAAAGTCAATAGCTGGAGTAGACAAATGCACACACAAACAGTCATTCATAAATACTAAACAACATGCATTGCTAATGAAAATTGTTCTAAAAGAGTCACAGGAAATGTAGAAGTGATGCTATTTGAAGAAAAGAAATGAGACGTGAGGGGGATAGACTCGTTGCTGTGTATCTCTGACTGACTGACTTTACACCAACATACGGGCACTGTATGTCGATAAAGGTAGATGTTCTCACAGCTGTGTGTGTACACTTGTGTGTGTATGGATATGTGCGTGTGTATCCCTGGGTATATGTCTAAGTGTGTTAATGTTTCTAAGTGTATATGTGTGTGTGTATCTATGAGTGTTTATGTATTTGTGTATCAGTGAACACTTTTCTGTCGTCTAAAGAAATATAGTTCACATAATTTTAAATTTCTCCTTAGTAAAAGCAAAGATTAAAACAATAAAATATCTTTTCAAATAGGAGACAGCATAACAGAAGTGGCTGTCCCTGGTAGCAGAATTGTGAACCTTTTCTCCTATGCTTTATCCTCTATTCTGTGTAACAAGGGACAGTCTAACCTTTTAGTTAAAATAAGGGATCCTGGATCCCAATTGTGAAATTTGGAATACTGGGACAAGTGTTTGGTCAGGCATAGTGAGCCTGTTGCTCTTCTGCGCCTGCTTGCTTTTGCTTACAGTGGCATCCTCCTGCACGGGGCTACTGTGAGAGTTAGTGTACAAGTCTGTGTTTGTGTAACAGGACCTGATACACCGGAAATGCTTGATAGCCACAGTATAAAGGACATGTGAGATGGGACTGTGTCCTTTTCTTGGACTGCATTTTCTTCCAGGGTATCTTTTATACCTGTTTTTCGTAGTTATAACCTGCCTGCCCCATCCTTCCTATCCGGCCTTCTTTATCCCTTTGGGGAAGATATGCTGCACAGATGTCTTGTTGTTTTTGAACCCTGCCTGTTGCTTTAATTTGGACAGTTTTGTCTAGATCCTCTATGTGTTCTGATACAATATTAAGCAATCTTCTTAAGAATTTTCCCTACAGTACGAAAAGTGGAATCTCATGCTCCTTTGCAGAGTAAGATACCGCTGTCTCTGTGCATGTGTGCGTGCATCTGTGCATGTGTGCTTGTGCGTGCACATGTGTGTGTGCTTTAGGGAAGAACCAGCTGGACTCAGCATTCTTCTACAGTTTTGTAGAGGGCCTTGAACCTGGGTTCACTCCATCTTCTCAAGACATTTGTTTCCTCCATTTGCTTGAGAGCTGCTGAAGTCCGGGAAGGCACTGGAGAGTCTGCCCTCTGCTCTGCAGCTCTCTTTAGTGGCTCTGATCTGAGAGCTCATCTTTGGACTCTTATTTTGTTTTGGCTAAGCAGGTCTTTCCTGCTAGAAATAGAGGTTCTCAACCTTCCTAAACCTACAACGCTGTAGTACAGTTCCTCATGTTCCCTCCACACCAGCCCTCATATCTATAATTTTGCTACTGTTATGAATCATAGTGATGGTCTTAGGCGACCCCTGTGCTAGATTTATTCAGACCCCCCAGGGGGTCTCGACCTGCAGGCTGAGAACCACCGTGCTAGAGGGGGGGGAGCCAAGAACAGACATCTACTATGGCCTTGTTTCCTCTCCTCCCCCCAGTAAGAAGCCAAGGTGGAGCTGTGGCCAATTTTTATTTCATTCTTGTCCAGCCTGACTCCCTTGTTCCACGACTGTGTCCTTGGCACTGGAGGGGGGTAGATCTCTGTTTCTTGAGCACCTGTTCCAGGGTGCCAAGTGATATTGCCCATTCAGGGTGGCATTTAGACAACACCAGCCCTGGGGTCAAGGTTAGCAGAGAAGAGCCCTGAAAAATGGAAGGGTGGGGGAAGGAGCTAGGTCAGGTGAAATGGTTCAGCGTGCTTCCTCCCCTCTTCTCCACTAGCAAGCCCACTGCAGCCCCATTTAAACTGCATGCTCCTGAGCTTCTGTTTGACTTGAGGAGAGCCCTGCTGACCAATGACCAATGAAACAGTTCTTGAAGGATTCCCTGTAAGAGGCCCCAATCCCTGCCTGAGAGAAAAGCTAAGCAGGAAAGCCATTCCCAGCCTGGCTCCACCAAATTCTGTTTCACATTAGAAATCCATCCTCCTCCTTCTGGGATACTAGCCTGTGTCTTCAGAAGGAAACTGGAAAGGTGGGGAGGGGGAGCAAAGAGGAGGGCAGATTCTGTCTCCTAAGGGGAGCAAAGTGTGTTTAAGGCAGAGGGCAAGGCTCTTGTGTTAGCCTCAGAATTGGGGTGTCCCCAGAGCTGGAGTGTTGTACCTGGCCCTTCAAGATCTTGATAGTGACCCTCCCCTCCATAAGGAAGCATTCCAAAGACAGAACCAGAGACAGCTGTCCTTGCCGGGGCCCACTCCAGGGAGCAGAAGGTTCCACTTGCTTTCAAGCAGTCTCACTACAAACAAACTGGATCCAATTAGTCTTCTTTGATGGGGGGATGCTCAGATTATTTGAGAATAACACAACCACACCATGGATAAACTTTAAAATTAGATTTTCTGGGCTGTTACCTAATTAGTGAGCTAAGCAGAAGAAAACTAATTGGGAAAAGAATTTTCCAGTAA
>NC_022013.1:58877231-58886860 GCF_000317375.1 Microtus ochrogaster
CCACATGTACCCCCATAACCCACCCATACACAGACACATGGTACATCCCACATGTACCCCCATAACCCATCCATACAAAGACACATGGTACACCCCACATGTACCCCCATAACCTCCCATACACAGACACATGGTACACCCCACATGTACCCCCATAACCCACCCATACACAGACACATGGTACACCCCACATGTACCCCCATAACCTCCCATACACAGACACATGGTACACCCCACATGTACCCCCATAACCCACCCATACAAAGACACATGGTACACCCCACATGAACCCTCCCATACACATAGAGTTAGCACTGGGGACCAGGAGGCCCCTGGGATGGGATGGCGATGGGGAACCATACCAAGTGTTCAAGCATGGACTAGGAATCCAGGCCTGTGGCCCTTCCCTGTAACTCCAAAGTTTGCTTTTCTACTATTAGGCTTCCTGTGTTCATGACAATCCTTCCCATGGACATTGTTTCTCTTTGCTGCAATTTCAGGCCCCACTCAGGGTGGAAACCATGAAGTTCTTCTGTGCCAAGGTTTCCCTGTCTCCTGCTCTGATGGCATTTGCCCATGGAGCAAAAGAGGTCACAGTAATCATCTATCCGTGTCATCCCAGGACCCTGTGTGTTATCAGTTATAATGCTGGGGACAGAGGCCGATCTCATTTATAAATAGGTGGCGGGAGACCAGTCCCACAAGGGGCAGCAGTGAGTCACCCTAGGCCTTGGTGGCCCCCTGGCAGGTCACCTGAGCCCTCGGTGGGAGACAGACCTCTGTGGGAGAAACACCATTCAGAGAGAGTTTCAGTATAAAGTTTAATATTTAGTGGGTTATGGAGGGGAAGAGGAGAAGGGAAGAAGGGAGAAGAAGAGAGAGAGGCAGAAACCGCCTCTCCAGAAGAAGGACAGATACAGGGACAGGGGTCACTGGAGAGGAGGTGGGAGATCCACTTATCTCAGCAGAAGCAGGAGGTTGAGAGTGGGAGTGGGCGGGACTTGTCTCTTAAAGGGACAGGGTACCCAGGTGACTGACCAGGCCAGCAGATTACAACACTATGTCTTTCTGCTCACTCTCTTTGTCAAGATTAAAAGGCAGATTTTGTGCTTGCTTGCTAGATGCGGACAGAGGAACACACCTAGTGATGTGCATTGATCAGCTTTCTGCCAACACACAAAATACCTAATTACCTAAGATAGCTTGGAGGAGGAAAGGGTGGTCTGGCTGACCATTTTAGGGGCTTTGGAGTCATGTGGTCTGGACTCAGGCTCTGGGACCTATGCTGCTACTGACCTTATCCTGGGGAACATGGTAGAACAAAGTTCTCAACCTATGGAAACAGAAGCCAAGAAGCAAAGATAAATATCAAGGGCCTATACTTCAATACACCCCTTCAAAGTACTTCTCCAATGAGGTTCTGACTCTGAAAGGTCCCCAACTTCCCCAAGTCTCACAAGTTAGAAACCAAATCTTTAGTGATGGTGGCAGGGGGTGGTGTTTGGAAAAGCCAGATTGTAACATGGAGCTAGAAGCGAATAATGAGCAAGGCTCAGAAACGGGTGGACACTGTTAATCCCAGGTCTCACCTACTGCTTCTTCACCTCTTACAGCTCCTCCCTCTCCAGGGCCCCATGACTGCAGCTGTGGACTTTCTGCAGGGGGCTTCCGGAAGCAGCTATTCGACCTGGATAGCTGTAGGAGCAGTTAGAGTCCATTAGGGAAACATTATAGGGCACAGGATGTGCTTCCTCCCTGACCTGTGACCTATGAGAACACAGGGACCCTTCACTTTCCCCCTTCAGGTCCTTCCTGGTAGGTCAAAGTGACACATGTAATACACACCCACGGGATTTGCTTGGTCTCAGACGTCTATTTCCATGGTGCTAATGAAAATGCCACCTTTTCTATCACACAGGAAGGAAACGTTCAACTGAGCACCTCTTAGGGTGATAATTTGAGGAATAACATTGTCTAGATCAGTGGTTCTCAACGTACGGATGACTCCTTGGATGTCTGACCAACCCTTTCACAGGGGTCACATATCTGGTATCCTACACATCAGACATTTACATTACAATTCATAACAGTAGCAAGATTTTAGTTATGAAGTAGCAATGAAAATAATTTTATGGTTGAGGATCAGCACAACACAAGGGACCATATTAAAGGGTCACAGCACGCTGAAGGTTGAGAACCATTGGTCTGGATCCTCTATTCAGGAGAAGACTTCTTCAAATACTGAAGTACATTATGGAGGGATATGGATGCATAAATACAGCATTGCCATGGAAACAGACAAGTCTCCACCAGGAGCTCTGGACCACAGTGCGTCAACTAGAGATTTCTATATGATGTATACGGATGGGGATAAGGACAGAAGTTGCCAACATCTTCTAACCATAGCTTACATTTTTGAGTGGTTTTAATCTGCCCAAATTTGATATCAGCATCACCATCCTCACCTTCAAGGAAAACAAAAATCACAAATGTGGAAAGAGACACACAGACATATACATTATTATAACCCAAGATGAGAGACTTACTAAGTA
Organism: Microtus ochrogaster; assembly: GCF_000317375.1. Lineage (NCBI taxonomy): Eukaryota > Metazoa > Chordata > Mammalia > Rodentia > Cricetidae > Microtus > Microtus ochrogaster. Next base: position 58,879,784 of record NC_022013.1, read on the forward strand.
AACAGAAAATACAACTATGTAAAAACAAAACAAAACAAAACAGGGAAATGTGTTTTCTTTAAAACATTGTATGTGTAATTAAAAACAATAAATTATAAAAAAAATCATATGTGTGCCAAGCCCAGCGTGCACATGAGGTGACCACTCTGCATAAATGAAGACTGTCTTTCCATCTGGTTAATAGGTTCCAGTTGTCAGAATGGAATGAAATTGACCAATGGTCTGTGGGATTCTACAGACAGTTCATGTCTTCCAGGAGCTCTGCTTCATGAGCAAGTCTGAAGATGGCCGCCAGCAGGATCCAGCCCAAAGGCCTTTAGAGAACCAAAGCCAAGCCTCCCCACACCCCAGACCTTGCCTGAAGGCAATCGGAAGGGAGAATATTCCAGAAAAGGGAACAGCTTGTGCAAAGGGTAAAAAGTCATGAAAGGGCATTGTGTTCCCAGAATGGGAGAAGTTGATATAATGGGGCTGAAGAGTAAGCCCTAACCCCAGGTCAAAAGTAGGGCCATTTATTTATTTATTTATTTATTTATTTATTTATTTATTTAGTAGCAGCAGGAATGAATGAAGCTGGGAGGCACACTCTTGGAGAGGAGTAGCAGAAGCCATGGGAAGGCAGGGGACATTCTTGAGATAAGTGAAGAGAAACAGGGAAAGGCCAGAGAGAAAAGGCCATCAAAGTGACGTGCACCATTCGCTAGAATCCAGTTCGCGAGCTTCGAGCAAGGGGCTAGAGGTTGAGGAATCACACATAGAGACAAACAGACACACGGACCTCCAATCACTGGTACAAAGCCCTTCTTTAATAGCACCATACAGGCTAAATACCCAGCAGTCAATGGCCAACAGGTGAAAATCCCATCCTCTGATCCTCTAGGCAAGGCACAGCTTTTAGTAACTTCAATTAGAAGGCTCTAGCAGGGAAGAGCAGCTGAAGGCCAGGACTCCAATTGGTCCCAACACAAAGTAGGACTTGGGAGTCACTACACTGTGGTACGCTGTGGTGAACTCGGGAGCGCCCAGCCCCCAGATGCTGTTACAGCATGTGCTATGAAGAGGAAGAATAGAGAAGCGGGGCTGGGTTCTCTCCACTTCTAGGGGGCCAGGAGCACTCTCCCACCACTCCACCCCAAAGGCACAGGATTTAATGGGACTTTGCAAGCCCAGTGTGGGGGCACACACTTGTAATCACAGCAGGCAAGAAGACAGAAGCAGGAAGATCTTTGTGAGTTCAAGGCCAGCCTGGGATACCTATCCAGACCTATCTTAAACAAACAAAAAACCAACAAGAGCAACAACAAAACCACCCTCCCAACACACACACACACAGAAAGAGAGAAACCAAGAACAGAACAACAAAACCACCCTCCCGACACACATGCACACACACACACACACACACACACACACACCAAACCAACAACAAAAATCACAAAAACACCAAATGGGCTTTGCCAATAGCAATGAAAGGCTGTTTTACCAAGCTGTGGTATTTTTGTCACCTGTACCTGGTTCTTACAGAGCTTGTTCACCCTTTTGTCTCCACTGGATGCTGGGCCTTCCAGAAAGGGAGAAGTTGATAATTTTAAGTCCAACCAGCAGGGGCAGAGGGCCCAGACACTCCCTGGTCGGCTCCACCCCACACACGGTTGCCATGGCCATCCCACTTATCTGACCCCTTGCCTCCACACTACGGCCCCTCCTCGCCCCCTGATGGTGTCAATAGAATTTCTGTTCTTCCTTCTGCACAGTGCTCCTGGAGTTCAAGGGAACATCAAGGCTGGGAGTGCTCTGTTCAGCAAGTGGATGGGAGCTGCAGCCTTTGAAAGCATCCAGGAACCTGCTGGGCCTTTCTTCCTAAACGCCAGTGGGCAAGGTGCTTGGCAGAGCCACGGTCTGCACTGGGAACAGGAGCTAGGCGAGCCGCCAGCTGCTCAGCATGTCCTCAGAACTGTGTCCAAAGAAACTTTCCAGGAAACAAAGAGAGCCGTGGAGGTATTGCTTTCAGGTTCCTGAGAGGGCTAGAATATGGAAGGGCTCGCTCCCGTGTGTCTGGGGCCACGCATATGTGCATTGGGAACACAGCAAGCATGGCAAAGATCCAGTCACAGGCCACAGAAAACAGCCTGGTCTATTTCAGTCACCCAGCAAGGCCAGGGATGTGCTTCACAGTCACACAGAGCTCAACAGTCATGGGTGCTGCAGTTCGGCTGAGAGCTTCACACTGGGAGCCCGAGGTGAGGAGGCAGTCACCAGTGCACCTGAAGGGCCATGGGAGAAACCAGGAGGTGAAGCCTCTAGGGCATAGGCAGGTGCCACTGGCTTCTCCAAAGTCTGTTCATCTGAATCCCCAAACAAGACCTGCCTCCCACACTTTTCTCTGTAGCCCACTCCTTTGCAAGCAGCCTGATCGCCTGTGATTGCCCCGTAGCTGCCAGCGGGCACGGCTTCCCAGCCTCCAGTCCAGCACTTAGCACGGCCTCCTTTCTCCCCACACAGGATTCAGGGAGACTACCCAACACCTGGTACCCACTTACCGGCCTATAAGTCCGATCAGTCCACCGCCCATAGCAAAGCTAAGGCTTCCTGTGGGTCGGGTAGCCAACTCTCTCTACCATACTGTATGCTACGCCAATTTTACTCCCACTTCAGCAAAGTCAGGCCAGTAGGAAAACCCATGAAATGTCCTTAGCCATCTATACGGCGGTGTGAACTACAGTGCCATGCCATCAACCGTGAGCATTCAGCCAAATGCTGCTTGATAACCCCTCCTTCCCACCAGGCTGGCACTGTCCGTGTGCAGTGGAGTAAGGAAGAGCAAACTTTCCTGATTCACAGTGTCTAGGGACAGACTTTAACTATGTCTGCAGCTCGGTGGCAGAGGTGCTAAGGCCTGCCACAGCTGAGAGGAGGAGATAGGACATCATTGGGGAGCTGGCACAGAACCAGCCTGGGAAGGACAGATTCAGTCTCGTAGGTTGCAGGAGTAAAAGACACCAGGGAAGAGTATGACCCAAGACAGGTCCTAAGAAAGCATAAGATTCTGAGATACAGATGCCCATGGGTTAGAACAGGGTGATCCCACAGAGGAGAAAAAAACAGAGCTGCTCATGACCATAGGTTACAAACAGCTTGTAGCCAGAACTGTATCAGCTGAGGACAGAGGGACCTGTTTGTGGCAGAGCAGAACAGACAGAACATGGTAAAAGTCTAGAAGGGCCCCGGGGAACAGCACCTGAGTGGGCTTCCAAGGAAGTGAGAGGCATGTCAAGCCAGTCAGCTGCACAGCAGCCCACTTCATACACAGTCAGGAAGGATAGGAGAAGCCAGGGGTTGACAGGGACCTAGGGTCACCCTCCCTGCAGGCCCCTCCTTAACTACCACCACTGGTTTTGCTTCTGCCTAGTCCTAAACATTCTAGCTAAGCTTAGTGCTCTCATTAACTTTTTTTTTCCAGACTCCCCTCCACTGATTTGAAAATGTTCAAGCCCAGCAGTGAGGAGGAGGGATGATGCATTTCCCTGCTGTGCTCTCTGAGTGTACAGTGGCCCTGATGCTGCCTAGCCTCTGCATGCCCTGCACTGCCTGTGCAGCCTGGGCTGTTGGGCCAGCCCCTCCAGCTTGGGCAGGCCCAGCTGCCGTCCCGCCACAGGGAGCCCTCTGCTCTTCATGCTCGATTGAGATTTCTCAATGGACTGTAACTTTCTTTTCAGAAATCCTATTTGGCTTCAAAGTCAAGGCAGATTGTTCTCTTTGGGGACTACGGAGATGTTCAAAGTTCGCCTCCAAGAAACAACTGAAATATGTTGAAAGTGATAATACACACACCACACACACGCACATGTGCACACACACAGACACATTATTGCCCTTGATCTTCAAAGGCAAATGTTAAAATCCACAGACATAAGCCAACTATAAAAACACTCACATTTTCGCTAGAGTCACAGCCAGAACTTAATCTGTCCTTCCCAAGGGAGGATTGGTCAGTCTGACTTGACAGACCTAGATAGCAGAGTCTGTGAGAGAGAATTGCCAAGGTTCTTGAACCACTCTAGGTCTCTCAAACCTAAATCAGGGCCTAAGAGAAAACCAGAAACCCATGGATAGCCCTGTCGTGTGATCTCAAGTGGATGAGATTACCACAAGGAAGAAAGGAAAAACGCCCCTGAGGAGGTGGCATCGCTGAGAAAAGTATTAGGCAGTGTTGGGGGTGAAGGGAGAAGGAAGGTGAGATCTGAGCAGTGGGGAAGAAGATGAGGTCCAAGGGAAAACTGGGCTCAAGTCACCAAGGCAAGAGTTGGTCGGTTGTCTCTATAAAGGGCCAGGTGGTCGATAAAGTTTCTAGACTTACAGTCATCTCTGTTGTATCTGCTCAGTTGTGCCTTTGTACACTGAAAGCATGGTTGTAGTGATATTTCATTTGTATTTTAGTAAATAAAATTTGCTTGAAGCTCAGAGAGCAAAACAGTCCCCTCGGTCAGCCTTCCAGACCAGACAGTGGTGACACACAGCTTTAATCCCAGTAGCCACAACTGGTTGCCATAGAAACTTCTTGTCTCACAGAAAAATAAAAAAAAAAAAATACCATCTTCAAAAAGTCAAGAGACCTTGGACATCTAGATGCCTAAGAAGAAAAGATAGCTATCAAAAAAGAATCACCAGTCCCCCCCAAAAAAATCTGAATTATAATAATAATATATGATGCAGGGTAAAATCTGACTATCTAAACATATATATCTCCTTACTTCTTAATATAGTGGTTGTCCTGTCTCACTTGGAAAATTATAAATCAAAGCTGGCTTTGGACTTGGCCTGTGGCTCTCCTTCTCTACATCCAAGCTTGTTGTAAAAAAAAAAAAAAAAAAGAAACAAAAGAAAAGAAAAAAAACCCTCAGAGTTTCTGTCTCTTATCAGGAGAGTCACCTGGTGTGGGAAGATAAAAATCTAGGGACTAAGGTTATCAAAACTCTGCTATTAAAATTCTTCTTCTTCCCATACCTATTTTTGTCTCTATGGTACATTTCTTTGAATACATATCTATAAAAATTCAAACTTCTCATTTTGATATGAATAATGTTTAAGCTTTCCACAGTGAATAATAAATTTTCCTACAGTAATCTCTGAAGTCTCCGAGAAGAGATGGTGCCCCACAACAACCTATATCTCTAGCTCATATGATGCCATTCTGCTGATAGCATCACTTAAGGATCGGCTTTGGACTACAAACTGCTAGCTGAGATGAGTCAGTCTCACAGACTGCTCTAGCCAGGATTGAGACAAGCCCTGCACTTTCCCATTAGGCACAGACTGGACAAAAAATGATACAGCTACCTCCCCGTAGGACATGACAATTAACCCAGAGTTTTCTTTTCAGAATCCCCTAAAGATACTGACAGCAGACTGTGGGAAATAAACTTAAAAATATGAAGCCCACATTCCCAGGAGGTGGGCTGGGTGGTTTTTGGTTGATCAGTGGATTATAGATTATGAATATTTGCCATTGTTGGGGGGGTAGTTGCAAATTATTGCTGGTAATGGCAATAAAAGCTAAAGAAAGAAAATTAAATTTAAGGTTTTATTTTGAAAAAATGATACAATAGGAAAAAAGGGTAGATTATCAAATCTACTCTGCAAAGAAAAATGGGAGGATATAGATATGGTATAAAAAGGTAAATTATTGAATCTACTTTTAAAAAGTAACTACTAGTTTTACTGTTTTACACTGGATTAGACTTTTATATATTATAAACAAATTTTGTATATCGATACAAATTTGAGATTAATTTTGTTAGAACATATCGTACATATATTTCTACTCTTGTTCAATATATTGTAACTAAACAACTCATTTCACAATGCAATGCAGATTTCTAGTCCTTTAAATTATTATTGCCAACTGTTTGGGATAATAAGTAAATACAGGATTAGTAATTAGTCATTTATTATAATTGAATTTGTTGTCACATTATGTATGTTTTCAAGGTCAAACAAAGATATATTTTGGATATAAAGGTTATCTTCAAATACTTCAGAGATCTACAGAATATGACATTTAAGATGTCTTAATAACCTAGGTTCTTTTTTATGACAGAGAGACATGTTTGCTCCTGGCAGCACCAAACTACTTCAGAAAAGATAATGAGCATCAAAGAAACTCCACATAGAGTTTACTTAAGTAAACCACTGGGCAAAAAAAAAAAATGCCCTTGCCTTAACTGCTGACAGTATGTTGTCCTAATTGGACAAGCAGGACACAAAAGAAAGTGACTGCTGAACACTGTCAAGATAAGGAGGGATAGCCCTTCAGAATATCCTGCTTCCAAAAGAAGTCTATTAGATATTCTAGGTCTGTAGGCTGAAGATAGATGCCCCAACATTGCAGAGGAACTTTGGGTGGTTGTCCAGGCAGCCAGCTGTTTCAGTCATTTCTCACATATTTTTGGAAGTCACTTGCTCACAGTTCCTGCTTACTCAGTTAATATTATTTCTTTCTTGGGTCTCTGAAGGAGTTGAAGATTAGATAGTTATAGTTTTTCAGATGCAGAAAGCAAGATATGATAGAAAGCAAATTAGGTACAAAATCTGGCTGAGGACCAGATTTGGCCAGATAAATTAGCTAAACACATTCGAAGACTTAGCTAATGGGCTGTTGTTTGCCCTTCTTTTTTTTTCTTTTGTGCCTTGTAGACCATATTGTAAGATGTCACTTTTATTTTTTATTTTTGGTTATGGGCCTAGCCTTTAATGGCTGAGCCATCTTTCCAGCCTGTCACTTTTATTTTAAATAAGATGATGGATAGATAAGGCACCTGATTGGTCTAATAAAAATCTGAAGAGCCAGTAGTAGACATGAGAGGAAAAGGTGGAGCTGGCAGGCAGAGAGAATAGGTAGGAGGAAAAATCTAGGCTTGAGCAAGAAGAAAGAATAAGAGGAAGAAGAGAAAAGAAAAAGAGAGAAAGAGAAGGAACTGCCTGAGGCCAGCCCAGCAGCTGCCAGCTATCAGACACAGAGGAGAGCCTGCAGAAAGAAAGATAAAAATCACTGAAGCAAAATGTAGATGAAGACAAACA
>NC_022013.1:58887825-58907006 GCF_000317375.1 Microtus ochrogaster
CCTACTGGCATTCTCTTTCCTCAAACCTGCTGAGCGTGGCCCATTCCCAAGGAACCTAGAATTTACTGTAGTAGGAGCTTTGAAACCTTGCATCCAGGGGCAGAGACACTCAAGACAGATCTACTACATAGCCACCATATAGTAGAACAACTCTCTCGGACTTAAAAAGAAAATAAGTCTGGAAAAAAGTAAGGTGGTGGGTGAATGAAAATGTGGACATGATCACTCCAAGGTATGGTTGAGGAGAAGGTTTTTATTGTAGATGTGAGGGAGAGTACAGACAGGATTATCTGGAAAAGTCTGGAGCAGGGAGAGAAAGCAGTAAACTAAGCATGACCAACAGACTGGTCCAGGCCATGGGGTGAGGCAGAGAATGAGAGAGTAAGGGGAGAGATAGAGAACCAAGAGAGCGTATGGTAGAAATGATTAATAGAGGAATCAGAAGCTGGGGAGAGGAAGCAAAACTCCGGAGCTGGAGAGGTTTGGGGTATGTAGGGGTGTGCTGAGAAGAGCTGAGAGGAGCCACCCGTGGTAAGGGAGAATTTGGGTATGTTCATGGGCACCACAGTGAGTCATTTGTCCTTTGGGACCTGACAGTGGGAAGGTGACAGGGAAGATGGCAGACGGAGGCTGCAGATCAAGAGAGACTGAAGTGAGAGGAGAAGGCAGCGCAGTGTGGGACCTGGTTCACACGCTGGATTAAAGGATGCTCTAAAATCGCCCTTCTGGAGGAGCTAGGAGAACTTGTAAATGAGCTGTTGTAGATGAGATGATACCACAGTGCTATTCTTAGGAGTGATAACAAATGTGTCAATGATACCGAGAAAGGAATTTAGTACAAGCTGAATTGTAAGAGTACAGATATTTGACGTGCACCACTTACAAACAGTTCAGCAAAAGTCAGCAAAGGAAGAGTTCAGAGGCCAAGAAGAAATGACTATAGGATGGGTAGGGAGCACTTGGGAGTCCATGCTGTGCTTTTAACTTCGGGGGGCATTTGAGGTGTTTATGATAATGTTGGGAACAAAGACTGTCACAAGTTGATGGGCAGCATGTCACGCTGCCAGCTGGGGATTCCCCTATTGTCTCTCTTCCTGGATTGAAACAGGAAAAAGAGAACAGGAAAAAAAATGCAGAGCCATGATAGAGCCAGAGCATAGACAGCTGGAAAAGATAGATGAAAGAAAATTCCAAGTGAGAGTTGTGGGGGGTGCGTGTGAATGTGTGCATAGCTGTAAGCGTGTGTGTATGTGTGTGTGCTCATGACAAAAGCTCATGAAAATGAAGAGTCCTCTGTACATTTTTGTCCCAAACTAAGGAGGCCTCCATCGTGCTCCCTCATCTCTCTCTTCACCATAAGGACTGTTCACACTAGGTGGATAAATACTGCACATAGCTTTATCCACTGGGAGTTTGGCCTGTGGGTTTAATAGATGCAATTGATGAGAATCATAGCTATGTAAGATGGTGATTAGCGCCGGCCTACAGTCAGTCCTCCTGTGAATTGGAATTTCACAAATGCACACTGGTTATGAAATATAATACCTGGGAAATACATATCAGTTAAGACTTCTGTGTGCACAGGTGGCCAGTCAGTACTTCACGAGAAAAAAGAGACAAAGAACAAAGACTGGGCTGAAGGTCCTGAGAACTCCTGGCTGCAAGAGCCAGTGGATAGGGTGCCCGAAGAGCAAGAGGGAGGTGCCAGTGTGCTGACTCCATCCAACCATAGTTTAGGATAACTGTGAAGTAGGAACATAGGTTTTCACAAGCATTCACCATTTATTCTAGTATACCTCCGATTCTCACACACACACACACACACACACACACACACACACACACACACACACACACACATCCCTGGAGGGGCATGAAGTACCCCTGCTACCTAGAACTCCACCCACCTAGAAACCAGGACCTTTTCCTCTATGCTCCAGAGCTTCCAGGGTGGGCTAGCCTTTCTGGGTGGGCTAACCTTCTCCTCCAAGAACTCTTTCCCAAATTCAGGTCTCTGAGCATGGCTCTGGAACGTGAGGAGGAACAGGCTCACTCTGAGCACTCTCACAGGTCCTGACTGTCTGACATGTTTCTCAAGCAATCGGGGTCACTTAAGCAAACTGGTTCCTTCCTTGGATCTCCATCTCCCCTCTCTCCAGGGCCTCTTTGCTCAGGTGGCAACACCATACAACTTGGGTGGCTACAGTCTCCTTTCCTTTGACGACATTCCGAAAGTGTTTCTCTGAAGTTGTAGCTATATTACATGCATATACTCATACACACAGGCACATAAGGAGAAGACAGAATTCAGAGCCAAGTGTCCTGGGGTGGGATCAGAGCCACTAAGGCTTAATTCTGCACATTTTCACTGCAGACCTCATGGCCTTCGTTCATGTACTTCACCTTTCTGAGTCTTAGGGGTTCCCCCCCCCCGACACACACACAAAATTGTATCTGCCACGTGATGCAGGTATGGCAACTAGCTGTGATGTGTCGCCACCTGCCTGACCTATTGCCAGCACCCACATGCCAGGGTGGCAGGCTGGGGCACTGCAGCAGCCCATACACCAGAGCTAGAGTGACAATGGAGATGTTTACTATTTTGCATTAACTTGACTTGGAGAAGACCTCTTCAGTTCGATTCTTCTGTTGGTGAAAATCCAGAAATGCTTTCTCTTTTTTCCTTTTCCTTTCCCTTCTTTCATGAGTCTCACTTAGAGCAAGGTGCTAGGATCAATCACTTCCTGTCCCTAGGGGAAGTTGCTCCTGCCCTCCTGAACGTTCCTTAACATAGGCAGTATGAAGTTTGTCTTGGTGGGGATCTTGTCCACACCACACCAGAGAGGCGGGGAAGCTCTCTGGAGCGTCTGGCAGAGATGTCCTTCTCCTTACCACTGGGGGTTGTTACGTGTGCCTTACCCTACCAGATGTCATTTATCTCTTGTTTTCCAACAAACTTCAGACTGAGCAACAAAGCACGTGCGGAGCTTTGTTTGAACATACACGTTATCCCATTCCTTCCCTACCTGACTATTCAGTCCCAGGGATCGCTTTATGGCCATATGGAAAGTCAAGGCATAGACGTGGGGAAAGTCGAGGTCATGTGTGGGGCTCCATGTGATTGTTGTCGAGCACATGACTGACTAGACACAGCAGCAGCTATCTGTACCTGGAGACATGACTACACCATGACATATTCAGCCTCCTGTTGACTCCAGTCCATGTCCTGGTATTTTGACTTGAAGACAGCAATGCCCAGAGTGTCTTCTTCATTGCGCATTGGGCAGCCAGCCAGTCCAAAAATGGAAATGTCAGACTTTATGTCCCTACTTTGGCTTGGGTACAATATTTTGGTCTGGTGATTTGGGAGGGAACTCAGGCTCAAACTCTGTTCACCCCTGAGTCTCTCCCTCGTTGAACAAATGAAAAACACTAAGATGAGAAGAGAGAGCATGTGATTGTCACACTTTATTTCTTTAAAGGATCCCTTCTTGGTTTCTGAGCAACGGGTCTTGCATTTTCAGGCTGTCGTGTCCCTGTCTGGTCTCCCCAGGTGCTTCTGGGAGACAAAAACTTCAGCCAAGGAAAGCTGCAGGCATGGAGTGGAGCCAGCCCAGATTTACATCTGTGTGTGTGGGTAGACAAACATGGAGACTGGATGTCCAAGCACATTGGATCTCACATCATGTCAACAATGTGCTCCAAAGAAGCATAAAAGCACTAGGATTTAATTGTCTTGCTTTGATATGGCCTGTAGTATCAAAGCCCTTTTTAGGAAATCCTTGCCCATGCCCGTGAAAGATTTTCCCTTAATAGCTTCAAAGTTGTGATCTTATAGCAAGATATTTCATTCACATTATTTTTTTGTACGGGGTGAGAGATAGGGATTTAGTTTCACTCTACTACATGGGAATAATCAGCTTCCGGCAACATTTGTTAGAGGGTGTCTTTTCTATCGTTGCATCGTTATGCCAACTTGGTCAAGAATCAAACGGCTGATTCACAGAGAAGAGAAAAGCACGCAGAGCATCTCCACTTTCTGGGAAGGGAGGAAATATATTTTTCTCTGTCCCTCACTCCTCCCATGAAAGCCACTACTTAGCTCTAAGCATTAGAAACTTCCCGGCCTCTCATTATTTGGGGGAAGGGCCATCTTCAGAACTACTGTTTGCAGATGATAAATTACTGTAGTGGTTTATATTTTTCCTTTTGAGAATGGGTGCTAGAGCAGTAGAAATAGAGATGAGCAAGCTAAGCCCATTTTCTTTCTTTCCATGATGCTCATTTCACTGTCATCCCAAAGAGACCCTTTAATCTTGAAAGTCTATATCTCATACTCAAATGCTATATTTTCAATTCTTTCCACACCATATTCTTCATCTTTCCTTGGCAGGTCCTAATTCTGTGGGTAGAGTTGAGATAACTGTTAAGTATTTCTGGGAGATGTACTTCCTTCCTGTTGGTGACTGTCTGGGGAATTTTGCATAATTAGACTCTTTTCTATATTTCAGTTAATGTAGACAAACACTGACTGGCAGTCCTGGGAATAAATAAAGGTACTTCAATATACATCAAATACCCACAAAGAGCACATAAACTTCCTTTGTACCTGTTTAGAGGAAAAGGCATAAAATATACCACCAATCTAAGAAAAGCAATTGTGACCTCACAAAAGCACCATCTCCCCTCTGCCTGACATTCTCCTGTGTTCCAAAATGTTCCAAAATGCTCAAGGAAATAAAGAACTTGTGATGGATCAACTTTATTTCTCAAATCGTTTTTTTTTTTTCTTTTTTGGCCTGTTGAAATGTACAGGCCCCTTCTGCTGTGATGAGTGAAACAGGTAGTGGTTGAAAGGTTCCGTAAAATGAAATTATGAAAGCAAAATATTTTGTCTTTTAATTAAAAAAGGATCAGATAGCTGGGGCAGTGTGTTTACTTCTGGCTCTCCTGCCCAACTCCATGTCTACTTTCTGTCCTGACATCTGTACTCTTTTGGTAAGGATGGCCTCTGGTATAATTTGGAATCAGATGTGATTCTCTTCTGCATGACTCAATTGCTCAGGCTTCCTGTGCCTGTTGAAGGTTGCCAGAGATTTCCTATGGACTTAGGGCTGTTTCTCTAGTCTGTAAAGAACTACTTTGCTGGGACTGGGTATTATTCTACTGCCTGCATCACTGTAAGGCTGCAGTCCTCTTCCCAGGGTTGAACATATTCTGTCAATACTGAACATGGGAGGCCTTTCCGGCTTCTGGCATCTTCTTCAATTTCCTTTTCCAGTGTCTTAAGGTTTTCATTGTCAAGGTGTTTCATCTCATTGGTTACATATATTCCTGAGCTTTTTAACTTCTGAAGTTATTGCAAATTTGCCTCTGGCTTCTCATATTGTTTGTTGCTAGCACATGGGCAAGTTCTTCTTGATTCCGCTGGTCTGTAACCTGCCACTCTGTGGATAACGCTGATTCGATGGAGCTTTCTGCTGGCATCTGGAGGGTCCTCTGTGTGCAGTGCCTATCATCTGTAGAAGGGTCATTTGATGCCTTCCTTTCCCACTTGAATCTGTTTGCTTTCCCTCTTCTGTCCTACCACTAAGGCTGAGAATTTTAACAATGTATTGAGTAAGAAAAGGGAAAATTAACATTTCTGACTTTAGAGAAAACGCTTAAGTTTTTTCCCTGTTCAGTATAACATTGAGCATGGTAGATACAGCCTTTATTATATCAAAACACATTCCTCTTAATCCCCATACCTTGCATCAGTACACAGCAGGCAGATACATCATGCTTTCTATTACTGGTAAAGCAGCCCCACCCTGGTGGTCCCCCTTAGAAGAGCCCAGAGACTGTCTGTGAGCTGACTTATGGTCCTGACCTCCCAGAGCATTAGCAGCTGAAACACATCATCCATCTTAGCAACTAAGCATGTTCTCCTGTCCCCTAGCAATGGTGGCAGTAGCTAGTTCATTTCCTTGCCTTGACCTGAGGTTATCATGTGGTTAAGCTACTGTTAGTTCAGTGGGGCAGGAACCCTAAGATACAAACTCTTATATTAACACGTGCTCAAAGTGTCCTTTCCTTTGGCTGGAGCCAAACCCTTCTTGGGCAAAGTAATCAAGTGTTTCAAAAGCATTGCTGCCTGCTTTCTATCCTTCCTGACTTATGACCTTAAACGAAGCAAGCTCTGTAAGGTGCTTCTTAAATGGAGCCTGCTCTGGATCAGAGTGCTTTGCTGTGTGAGTCTATCTTCCCTCTGCACTGAATAAAATCCCCACACTTCTTTTGTTGAAGGAGGGCATTGCTTTGCAAATGACTCCCACGACCTCCTCACCTGCTGCAGGTACTAAAGTTTTCTGCTCTCTGGAGTGTCTGCCTTTCTGCCTTGCTTGCTTTGGCTTTGTACTCACCAAGATGAGAAGCCATAGCATTTGGTCAGGATAGGACCAGGAACCCAGGCATGTCCATTGAGACCATGAACAACTGGATGAATTTATGAAAATAAACACTTTTCCCAAACCCAATGTAAATGTCACACACCATCCTCCCAGAGATCGTCCCCAAGGTTATGAGATGGTGAAAAGGAGAAGGGAAATAGCCATATTTTTTCTTTTATATGGAAAAATCAAAACAAACCAAATCTAACCCACTTATTAACTCTTGGAGGGGGGAAGAAGCAATGATCCATAATCCCTCCCCTGGCTTTTCCGTGTTCTGGTTCAAGACCTCTTCTCCCAGGCTTCTCCCTTTCTCCCTTCTTCACTGTTTGGACACACTGCTCTCCCGAGGAACAAGGCACAGTGCTGAACAGAACGAACTCTCTCTCTCTCTCTCTCTCTCTCTCTCTCTCTCTCTCTCTCTCTCTCTCCACACATTCATACACACACACACTCACACACTTATACATTTACATACACATATATACATACCCTGTCTCTCTCTCCACACACACACACACACACACACACACACACACACACACACACACACACACACCGGTATACTGAAGTTGGCAGACAGCTGTGACAACTGTGCAGTCTGACACTGTTGGAAGAAGCTCTGTGACAGCACACAGGATCTCTCTGTGTTTCCTTTTTACAGCCCCATTTTACCTCGGCTTGAAACCAGGTGAAATATAACATTTCAAGATCACTCATAAAATCTATAATAAAGAAACAGAAATGCTTTGAGAGCATTTCCATATCATCTTACTACTGGGTAAAGTGAAATCAAATCAACTCTGTCTTCTGGAAGCAGAGCCAAATGTGACCAAAGAAAAGCGAACTAGAAAAAGATGGACGGAACTTCCCCAGGAAACTGGCACAGAGCAGAAAGAGGGCCCTTTTTACCATCTGATCACATGTTCTGTGTTGTCTTTTCTGGGATGTGAGGATATATTTTGTAATAAAAATAAAGATTTAGAAGAGCTAAGTGGAAAAATAAAATCATAAAAGCTTTAAAGAATAAAATTTATTATTTTTTACAACTTTAGGGTGGGTATCCCTTCCCACGGAAGGAAGACCGAACACCCAGAAGCCATAAAGGAAACAGCTGACAGACTAATCTCATGAAAATTAAACACTTCCGTGGATCAAAACATGCAATAAAGTTTAGAAAACAACTTGTGAAATTTCCTAACAGACAAAGGATCCATAGCCAAAATAACTCTTACAAATCAGAGCAAAGGGACCATGTGATAGAAAAGTGAAGGAGGCAGGGCCATGCTGGATGCTGTGACTCATTTGCTTTTGCTTGGCCTAAGACCTCAAGATCAGAACAATAGATCTGGGCACTGGGCCTCATGTGGGCCCTGCCCACAGGACTGGTTGGCCTTCCATGTCTCCCATGTATGTGAGTGCAGGGGAGCTCCAGGAATCCTCAAGAGTGCAGAGTATAGGCTGAGCACCTTCTGAGACACACAGTCACGTACCCATGTGTGTGTGTGTGTGTGTGTGTGTGTGTGTGTGTGTGTGTACCTCTCAGCCCAGGAAATCACATGTGAGCCAAATGTCAAGACAGGCCCAGTAAAATGACTCCTGTCATGAAACCGAACATGACAGAATGTGGCGACATCTGCTCACGAGGGTGCAAGGCAAGGCGGTTGACAGCCCTGGGAGGACACCACGGTCACGCCCTCAGGATGAGGTGTCCTCTCCACGTCAGGAGAAAGTCACAAGTGGGAGCTCCTTAGGAACCACCAAAGTGTCACTCCAAAACGAGCATCAGCAATGACGTCACAGCAAACCAGCAGCCCGAGAGCCTCAAGTCCCACAACTGTGTGGCCTCTATTCCTTGCTCCCTCTTTTTCTAGAAGCTTGGTCAATGACATTCACTCTGCGGGCAGAGGAGGGGAAAGGCAGGCAGTCACACAGAGGGGTGGGGATCCTTTGCTAGGGTCAGAACTCAAGGCAGTATGTTTACGCTGTGGGTGTGTGAGGTTAGATGGGCTATAAACAGAAACGGGACCCCCCCTGTGGGAACCTGTGAATGGGTGTGAGGGGACAGCTATGAGCAGCAGTGAGCTCACCTCCATTCGGTCCTCGAGAATCTCACCTGATGTATGCGAAGGGCTCTCCCTATATTAACGAGCATCAAAACACAAACGCAAAGGATATTGTCCTGCCTTCAGGGGAGCGAACAAGTCTGCCCGAGATGTCAAGATTAGAGTAGGTGGCTGCTCAGCCATTTCTGAGGGCAAGTGTGGGAAGCCATCCCTCCGGAAAGCAAACTGCCTACCTGCTTGAATTTTTAAAAATACACTATTCAAAATTCCACGTCTAGAAATGTGTTCTAAAAACCTATTATATACATGCATCGAGCTGAAGATATACACCCCCTTCATCAGAAAAGAGAAAGTTTAGAAGCCCAGTTCTCACTGCTACAAAGAACAAAAACAAAAGAGCATGCTCTAGACAGAATAAACATAGTGGGCTTCACTGAACAAAGAAACAGAACAGTGTGTGCGTCAGGTCACGCTGAGAACTCCATGGTGGCAGAGCCCAGGAGGGAGGCAAAGAAAGCAGGCTTGGCAAGCCTGCAATGAAATGTCCCTCCTCAAAGGTTAGCTAGAAGCTTCTGACTAGTGAGCCTCTAGTTTGATTCCGCTCTTTACACTGGCCTCCCCTTGTTTATGGAGTAATCAGAAATATAGGGCTATTTCGGTTCAGTGCCTCTCCATAAGATTTTAACACTCAATGCTGGTTTTAAATAGTCCTTAAAAATCTGTGGATATGGAAAAAAGCTCCTAAGACACAGTTAAGTTTAAAAAAAAAAAGCAAACCATAGAATTGTATCTAATGTAGAATATCATTTATGTTAAAATCAATGGTGTATCTCTCTCTCTCTCTCTCTCTCTCTCTCTCTCTGTGTGTGTGTGTGTGTGTGTGTGTATGCATTTGTACATATGCTATTAAAAAGGCAGAAAGTAAATCAGAGCACGGTCGAATGTTACATCTGGAGGGGCCATGGGCACCTGGAAGAAGACTGCAGAGGGATTTTCAGGAGCTCTCAGCAAGTGTGGATGCTCTTCGCATCTCCCGTGATGACGATGTGTACCTTGGTGTAATAAAAGTCTGTAAATGTCAGAGAAACTTCAAAGAGAGATGCTAGTGTGGAAAATGAGTTGGATGAAGGGGAAGTCTGGGGAAGGAGCACTGGGGTGCTATATACTCCGGCCACCCAGTGGATAATGACCACACCCTGATCTTTTAGGGAGAAAGGAGGGCAAAGAGCAAATGGGGATGAAAAGGACAATAAACCTGCAGAACTTTACACTCTATTGGGAAGAAACCAAGTTCAGGGACCCAAGCACAAGGGTCACAGATATAGGCCAGGACTCTAGGCTAAAAATGGATAGGATAATGAAAATCACGCCACACGATGACGAAGCAGGAAGCCCTTGTCCAGAGAAGCAGGAGCTACACGTTCAGTCCTTAAGGCCGGCAGTGGGGGTCTCTTCTCTGAGGACACTGACAGCTCAATAAGATTCATGCAGACAAAGGCTGTGGGGGACCCCAGGAAAATGGCTCAGCCCAGCCATCCTCCAACAGAGTCTTAGCCAGACACACAGAGGATGTGAATGTACGGCCTTTGAGAAAGCCAGAAATGAAAACTATCAAAGGGAGAAAAAGGATTTGGAGGAGGCTGAGAAATCTCACCGAGCAAGGGGGAGACAGTGGAAAATAAACGACAAGCAAATCTCCAGGAAATATGAAGACACTGCCCCTGTGAAACAAGAACTGGTTGCTGTTAAAACAGCAATAAAATCAACGTTAAAAGGATCCTTCTGAATTTCAAAAGTGCTCAGGGAAATTAAAATGGCAACCATCCAAAACAATAGCATTAAAGCAAATTCAACACAAAGACCAAGGGAAATCTTCCAAAAGATAGAACACAAACAAAGAGATGGCGCCTAGGAGAGACGGGCTATAAAAATCAGAAGATCAGCCCTGGGGGCCCAGAACTGAAAAGCAAAGTTTCACAAAAGAGAACAGGAAGAACTGTAGAAGGGAGTCGCTAATTAAATAAAATAATTAAAGGATATTTACCAGATTGTGAAGCTCATGACCTCATTTGCAAATACCCTACAGAGCCTGGTGTAATGCTGAGTGCCTGTAGCCCCAGCATTTAGAACCCTGAAGCAGAAGGATCACAAATTCAAGACAGCCTGGGATACTCTCAGGCTTCTGTCTGAACAAAACGCAGAGCTGGAGATGGACCTCGGTGGTGGAGAGCTTCCCAAGCATGCACAAGGCACCAGGCTTGATCCTAGAAGTGAAAAAAAGAAAGAGGAAGTCCAGGAGGAGGATGTAATGGAGAAGGAAGAGGAAAGAAATACCTCAGAAAACACCCCATGGACCGAGAGCTACACTGTGAGCTCCAAGGAAAAGGGGGGAAATCTGAGCATTGTTTTCTTGCTATACCAGAGGTGGGATCAAATGGCTTCCAGGCCCCAGACAGCAGAGTTCATCACTGAGCCTGGAGTTTGCTGTTTTGGCTGACTAGGCTGACCAACAAGACCCTGAGATTCCTCCTGAGTGCCCACTGCCCACTTGGGCCAGCACTGGCCTTACAGACATGTGTCACCTCACCTGGCTTTTTGTGTGAATCCTGGGGATTGAACTCAAGTCCTCCTGCTTGCATAGCAAGGACATCGTCCCAGCCTGAGGCCAGAAATCTTGACCAAAGCTTCTAATGCCATGCAAGCCTGGACTAACTCATGTGTGCAAGCGCTGCTCTCAAAAACATTTTCCTAGAACAGCACACTTCTCAGGAAGCTGTGGAAGAAAACGCTTCTCCAAAGCTAGGAGAAAACCACGAAATGACCAGTGAGTCCTCAGATAGATACTTAGCGCACAGAAGTTCACAGGGCCTCTCAGACACTGAGACCGTCAAGCAGCCTGGTGGAGAAAAGCAAGTTTGCACTAGAGGAATGTCACCAGGAGAGAAAGCCCAGCCAACAGCAATGGCATTTGCACAGGCTGCAAGGAGAGCCCCCTTTGCAGTCCAAAGCCTAGGGCCAAATAGTGGGAACACTAAAGAAAGGGAATGCAAAGAGTTGTACAAAATAGAAAACGTGCACCCCACGGCTTAGCTGTGAATAACGTGAACATAGCCATAACTATGTAAATAGCGAATATTGATGTAGCCAAACATTATTCCCTAACTACCATGACGAGGTTGAGTAGACAGGAGAGCGTGCATATGGGCCAGGAAAGGAGGCTTAAAGGGCTGAATCCTTCTCTTCCCTCTTCTAGGAATTCATTAAATAGCACAGAAACTGGAAAATCAAGAAATGACCATCTAAGCATGCTATCTTGAAGTGAGGAAGGAAGTTTCAGGAGGAACAGCAAGCATTCTCAGCAGCTGCCTCCCAGGAGGGGCTCTGTTGGACTGGGAGGGCTGGCTTGCATTACAAACCTTACAGAATGATTGCCAATTTTCAACTATGTACAACTTTGATAAACATAAAGTTTTGAACACTACCAAAGGAACAAGGAAAAAATTAAATTGCTGAAGGGAGCATGGTTCTGATTGTCAGAGCAATTTATTTCCAGCAAGTGGGTAGAGGCTTAGGCAGCTGGGGACACAAAAAAAAAAAAAAAAAACCCCGACAACTGTCCACAACAATGCACTTTGAAATCTTGTTGATTTATCTTTAATTTCCTCCTGTCCACCCTTTGTCACTGATTATCTGATTGTTCTACAATATGTGTAGAGGGTTCTTTGTTGTTGCTGAATTTCCTTTCTTCTTTTCTTCAGTCACACAGTAGGCCAGGACGAAACAGACCGATATTCATTCTTTTAGTTCAGTAAGATCCAGTGGATGTCAGAGGGTTTTAATTGAGGGGGGATAAGGTTAAACACCTCACGGTTTTTCAGTTGCTCAGGGCAAACCCTGAAAAAGCCCTTGGTCTCATCTGCTTACCTCACAGTCCAGGCCTGATAGCCCACAGCTGCTTACTAGAAACCCAAAGGAATGAACTGCAGCATGAGGCCAAGATGGGAGTCTTCACCAGTAGAAGCTGGGGCCCCACCAGTAGAAAATGAGAGCTCTAGTGGTAAAAGCTGGGTCCCATCAGTAGGAGATGGGGTCCCACCAGTAGGTGATGGGGCGGGCTCCACCAGTAAAAGATGGAGGGCCTTTAACACAAACCCAAGACAGACAAGGCTGTGGGAGTCAGGGGAGGAGGATGAAGAAAACCTGCCTTAGAACCAACCCGGAGAGTCAGGATCTCTTCCCAGCAGTGAAAAACAAAAACGGGTTCTTATTCAGTACTCCCCCATCCCCCACCCATCTTCAGTTCAGGTGAGCCCTGGAGTCGGTGTCAATTTGTGCTCCAAGCAAGCAGATCTTTCAGGAAGTTTCTCTAAACAAGAGGTTTCAACAGTATGCTGTGTTTTAAGCCAGGGAGTGTCTCATGCCTTAATTCCAGGACTCTAGAGGCCAGGGCAGCAAGATTAGCTCAAGAGCAACCTGGGCTACGTAGTGAAAATCTGTCTGAAAACAAAACAAGAAAACATGCAAAAAATGCAGTGATTTTCTTTGCTGTTCATTGTTGGACAATAATTAATGTACAAAGTTTACCTAGAGGGCCAATGTCCAGTTGAAAATACGGGATTATGGCAGGAGAGATGGAGATTGTGTGGACCTGGTGCTCTTGCTGAGATTTCAGGCTTGATTCCTAGTACCTACATGGTGGCTCACAGCTGCCTGTAACTCCAGTTCCAGAGTATTTGACCTCCTCTTCTGGCCTGCATATGGTACATATACATACATGCAACTAAAACATTCGTGCACGTAAGATCAAATTTAAAAATCTGGCAAAAAGGTGGTGATAACTAAGGAAAAGTAATGGAGTCATATTTGGCAGAACCAAGCAAGATAGGCAGATTTTACCAGTGCACCTCTGGTAGATTTCCTCAATGTCCCTTTCTAGTCGAGAGATGATATAAACCATTGCGCTGTTCCCTTGCTCCTGATTGCAACAAGGCAGAGAGAAGTCGCCCAGATACACCCAATCACCGTTTTTTGATATTCCTAAGGCTTGTATGGGGGAACAAATGGGCTCTCCCAATCTCACAGAGATAGCTGTGACAGTCCAGGCACACAGGAGCCCCAACCTTAGAAGGCTATGTAGGCAGAACTGTCTGCATCACATCCTTGACAGTGGGATGCAAGGCTTATCTGCTGTGCTAAAATGACCCAGGGGTTTTCCTAAGCAAGGATGGACTCTCCATGGTTACAGAAACAGAACGATGTCCAGCCAGATAGAAACAAAACCAATGGCTCCTGGAGAGTATATTGATCTCCTGCACCCAAGCTGCTCTTGTCTCTGTTTCTAGTGAGATGTCTGTTTGGTTTGGATGGCTTCCAGGCAGATGAGATATGCTTCAGACCCAGGCTAAATTCAGGCCAGTATGGGGAGTTCCAGCAGGGTGGTCCCCCCACAGTTCCCATGTCCAGACACCAATACCAATACAATGTCTCCTGCTTGTGTCTCTTACTCTCCATAGCTGATTCTGGAGCCTGTAGTCCCAACTTGCACTGAGTGCAAATGTGTGTGCCCAGTGAGGAACTGGCAAAGGCCAGGTTCCTCAGACAGAGGAGAGGGTGGAGAGGAGAGAAGGCATCATAGGCCTCAGGAATTTCTATGACAGAGACTGCCTAGACCTCATGGACTTCCATCCAGCTTCAGACAAACCAGTACGGGCTAAGTACAGTCACAAGAATGTTCAAGCAGTGTGTCCTAAGCATACATATAGCCCTGACCAAGTGACCCAAATACCACAGAAAAGGGTGACAGTCTCTAGGGTCTTGACAGGTCTGAGCAATGAGGATTCTGACATCCTTGCTTAGAGCAGAGCAGAGGGAGGTGACTGGGAGCTGAGATCCACAGTAGGGGGCAGAAAGATGAGTGTCCAGGATAAGCATGCTGAGCCAGGAGACATATCGTCCTTCACACTATCCCAGCTCACACAAACCCTCAGGACCAGGACACAAGGGTAGAATATTAGAGATGAGGCAGTCATCAAACCAAGTTAGCTGCTGTTGACACTATGGGTGCCTAAGCCTGGCCTGGTGTCAGAAGTCCTGTGTATAAACTCTCAGCTTGCTTCCTGTCCACTGGTTCCCTCCTTCTCCTCCCATTGCCACTCTATGCAGTAAGGGAGTTTACATTTATAATTGCCTGTTGTTGGGAGATGGTTGGTTGTAGGTATCTGATGTCACTCCCTGTTGTCCTGTCCCCCTACCCTCAGCAATCGTATGTGAAATGTTCTGCTTTTAGTTCTGCTTTGAATGAGTCCTCATCTCTAAGATTCACTTCTTGTGGGTTTCTCCCATTTCTCTTGGAGAGTTTGACCTGCCATCCCCAACTTTTTCAAGTGCGCTGTCCTCAGTGTTACGGAAGATGGAATAGGAGGAAGGTGCATTTTTAGGATTCAGGGATTATGTTGGCCTGACCCATCACCTGGCGGGATGCATTCATGCAGTACCCTGGCCAGCCCAGAGTCCTATGGCTGCTATGTCACTATGCAGTTTGTGCGCATGTGCTATCCCCCCTTAAGAAACAAACACAGCCCATATCCGCTCACTTTCTACCACTCCTCTGAAGAGGCAGGCAAGTCTCTCTCTCTCTCTGCCTGTCTCTTTGTCTCTCTCTCTCTCTCTCTCTTCTCTTCATTGGCCTCCTTATGTATAAGAGACATGTTGGCAAAGGGGTGGGCACACAGGGGCTGTTAGCAGCTTGGTCCCCATGTTGACTGGGTGCTCCTCAGCATAGGAACTGGGTAACGCTTCTTGTGGGGGCATATATGAAGTCAGATAGCCAGGGTGGTATGGTTGGCAGGGATATGGTAAGACCATGGCATCAGCTTGGGAGGAAAGAAGCAGAAGGCAATTCCCATCAAGGATGTTGAAGTGGGGGGCTAGGGGCAAGAGCAGGCTTAGGCACAGGCACACTGGGGGTAGGGGCTTTCATGGGGACTCCATGGAGACTGTTGGGCAAGGAGTGTCCTTCTCATCATCAAGGAAGAGGGAGTGGGTCATGAAATGGTTAGCCCTAGCTTGTTCTGGCAGTACTTGTGTGCAGTGATCACCTCCTCAGGAGAGGATCTGAGACTAGCAGGGATCGCTATCAGGATGGGCACAAAAGAGGTGGCAGGGGACAACCCCTGAGTTAACCCGGGCTTCCTCACAAGGAAAGGAATCCTCATTCACAAGTCTGGTTCCCACATGTTCTCTGGGGGATCCATGGTGCCAAGATTGCTGACTCCAGAAGTCCTCCAGTTTGGCAGACCTTCAGGCCACAGGTTACAAAGACTGATTTAAGGACTCCTTATAGTGGGGTTGTAGGCTGCCCTTAGTTTTAGACAAAGAGAACACAGACAGACAAAGAGGACAAATGTGTAACAGACCCAGGAACCTCCGGTCAGGGAGGGACAGTTGGGGGTCTCTCCCTTGGCTCCATCTCCTGGGGGGTCAGCCCTTATGAGGAGATGCCAGGCAAACTGAAAGTCAGAGGTGTTCCTCTCTAGCCAGAGACAAGATAGACACGGAAAATGGAAGACGGGGCCCCTTGCTTGCCTCTCGAGGGGCAAAGAACGTGGAACATAAAGGGGCCAACTTACCGAGAAAACACGGAAGGGGGCGATAAGTGGCATCCGGAGGAGAGGTGGCAGCAGTGACTATTGGCTGAAAGGAACAAAGTGAAACCTCCAGGACCATCTGGTATAACAGGGGCGAAAGGGCGAAAATCATGGCCCAGAAAATGATGGACGCGGTCCAAGCCCTAGCCAGCACAGGTCTGGGAGCCCCACCTTGTGGGTGAGGGTAAGATGACAGAGACAATGTTGCAGACTCCAGGAGTCAGGCAAGTGGCAGAGCTGACTCATTTATTGCAGGTGTTGGCAGATGGTTATACACCAGCCCAGGACCCAGGGATGGGGTCATCTGGAACACTGTGCTGTCTCTCCTTCCTTGGTTTTAGCCATCTGATGTCATGGTGTCATCAGTCTCCAGGCTCTGTAGCATCCTTTAGCTGGCTGTTGGCCTCCTTCTACATTTTATTTTTATTTTATTTTGGGAGCAGCAGGCTCCCAATTGGCCCAAAGGGAAGTTAGCCATGTACATGCTCGACTGTCCTTGAGAGGGTTCCCTCCAAAGCAGTAATAGCTGGTTCTAGTGACTTTTGGTCTACTCCTACAACAAACCTCTAAAACTATAAGCCAGGCCCAACTAAATGTTTCCCTTTATAAGTTGCTGTGGTCATGTGTCTCTTCACACCAATAGAAACCCTAGCTAAGACACCTCCACATACAATTGCTGGGTATCCCCCCCCCCGCCATCATTAATTAAGAAATTGCCTTACAGGTTTGCCTACAACCCCATCTTCTGGAGGCATTTCCTCAATTGAGGTTCCCTCCTTTTGGAAGAGTCTAACTTGTGTCAAGTTCACATAAAACTAGCCAGGACACACAGCACGGCTGTGCCCCTGCCCCCCCCCCCCCCCCCCCCCGCCCTCCAGAACAGACTCCATTGATCTCCGGTGCCTGTTGCTCAGCTAGATGTGAGTGGAAGAGGTGAATAATGGGGTGTTATTTATGAGTCCCTTAAAGCCTCAGCAGCCATGTGTCAGGCGCCATGCCTGGTGCTTTGTAAATGTGCCGTGACATTTGATCACCGCAATTCCCTGAGGTTATGATAATCAGCCTGTGAGTCTAAGCCTGGCTCTCTGTGCTTCCCATGTCAATCTCTGTCTCTTAGATGCAAAGCCCCCTGGGTAGGAGGAAGCTTGTTCTCAGGTCACTGGCTGGGATTGGGGAGTCCCTAGGGTCTTGCCCAACTGGAGAGTAAAAAGCAAACGTGGCCTCTAGACCATGCTCCATCACAAGCTGAAGCAGCAGGAAAGGTCTTGGCTGTCTCCCCACAGCCACAGATGCGTGGTGGCCATGGCCCTGCTTCTTGCTCTCCTCATCCCACACGTTCCCCATATATGATCTCATTGCTGCATGGCTCCAATTACCGCGTCAGATTTATGTCCCTAATTCCAGATGTACACATCCAACCCCCACTCACTCCCCTCCCCCTCTAAACTTCAGCAGGTCCATGCTAACCTGGGCCTCATCTGCTGTCCCTGACCTGCTGTGCCTCCCTGATCCTCTATCTCAGTATAGAACACCTTCCTGTCTGTGGACATATGCCTCCCCTCTCGACTCCCTCGTCTAAGCCTGACCCAAGACTTGTAGGGATAGCTCGTAAATGTCACCAGCTCCATCAGGGCCTCTGCTCAGACTGAGGTGATTTCTTGCCAGGGTTTCTTTGGTGACCCTGCAGCTAGTCATTCATTTCTGCTCACATTCCCATCAAGCCCACAATGTCCACTAGGAAGCACAATGTCTTCAAACACAAAGCTTATCGGTTCACTCCTTTGCTTAAAGAGCTTTAAATCTCCCTGCCACATGTGGAGAGAAGTCAGCTTGCTGGGGTGGGCTCCAGGCTTTCAGGACTGATCCCTGATGCCACAGACTTGTCCAGAAGTCCCTCACAGTATCCCGCCCTGTCTCATGCCTGCCTTGCATGTGGTGGCTGAGGCTTGGCTTCTGCATCCCTCCTGCTGGTCTGGGTCCCTCTCAGGGCTACTTCACCCTTCACACCAGCCTGGGGCCTCTGCTCCTCACTCTTGTAGGACACTGGATGACTGAAAAGGTTCCTGCTGAGGAGAGGGAAGAGGGGTGGTAGGAGCTGGGGAGTCAGGGAGATTGGAGGAAGACCCACAGAAATAGCTAACCTGGCTCATGGAAACTCACAGTCTGAACTGACAACCAGGGAGCCTACATGGGACTGACTGGGCCCTCTGCATATATGTGACAGTTGTGAGGCATGGTCTATTTGTGTAGCTCCTGGCAATGGAAGCATGGCTATCCCTGGTGCTTTGGCTGGCTCTTGGGAACCTGTTCCTCATGCTGGACTGCCTTGCCCAGCCTGAATACAGGGACAGGTGCTTGTCTTATGACAGGCTAATATGCCATGCTTTGCTGATGCCCATGGGAGGCCTGCCCCCTTTCTGAATGGATACAGAGGAAAAATGAATTGAGGCGGGTGGAGGGAAGAAGGGAGTGGGAGAAAAGGAGGGAAGGGAGGCTGCGGTCAGGATATAAGATAAATTAATTCATTAATTAAAAGAAGATGATCTCTAGTTCTGCTCTTTTCCTCCAAATAAAATAATTTTGTTTTCCTTTATGGTTCAGACTCCACTGTTTTTTCATGAACTCATAGGCATTGAAGATGACCCCTTCTATCTTGGATATTATGAAAAGTGAGACAGGAAACATGGGTGTGCAGGTATGTCTGCGTCCTCATGTAAGAGATCCCTCCAGATGTGTAGTGTGATAGCCAGGCCTCCTGATACTCCCAGATTTTAATTTTTGGATTTTGAGGAGCACCATATTGACTTCCATGGATACCGAGTAGCTAGTGCTGTTAGCAATGTCCAGAACTAGCAGTGTCCAGACTATCTATGTCTAGACTAGCCGTGTCTAGACTATCAGTGTCTAGACAACTAGCCATGTCTAGACTAGCAATGCCCAGACTAGCAGTGTCCAGACTATCCATGTCTAGACTAGCCATGTCTAGACTAATTGTGTCTAGACTAGCCATGTCTAGAATAGCAGTGTCCAGACTATCC
>NC_022013.1:58907106-58907973 GCF_000317375.1 Microtus ochrogaster
TTGTGTCTAGACTAGCCATGTCTAGAATAGCAGTGTCCAGACTATCCATGTCTAGACTAGCCGTGTCTAGACTAGCCATGTCTAGACGTCTAGACGTGTCTAGACTAGCAGTGTCCAGCCTCTTTCTCCGTTCCCCCCTTATCTGCGGCAGCATTATGTGTTGTTTTTCTTTCAGTTTGCTATTGTTTGAGAATTTCTTGCATGCACATAATGAATTTTTATCAAACCTGGCCTCCATTCCCTCCCCTCCAATGATGCCTAACCTCCCATCATCACTTTTCCACCCCAACTTCATGAGCTCATATTTGAAAACCACTGAGTCAGTCCATTCAGTGCTATGCAAATGCTTATGGACGTAGGACTGTCTACTAGAGTATGGGCAGCCTCTCAGGACCACATAGATTAAGAAAACTGGCTCTCCCTCTCTTAGCAGTCATCAATTGCCAGTCACTCCTCAGAGAGGGGATATCATGAACACCTCTCCCATCCACACTGGCTTAATTGTTGCAAGTCTTATTGGGTATGTAATCCCAGCTGCTGTGATTCCCTAGGCACAGTGACCCTGCCATGCTGGGCAAATACTGTTTCGCTATTGATGTTCATTACCTCTGGCTTGTACAGTCTTTCTGTCCCCTCTTCCTCGATGATTCCTCAGTTTGGGAGCTATGGGGCTGTGATGAAAATCTTCCATTTAGAGCTGGGCACTTCACGGTTTATTATTATCATCTCAATATTGACCAGTGTGGGTCTCCTTATTAATCACTATCTATTGCAAATGTTTAGTTTTTTTGTGATTTGGGTTAAGTGGTATATTATGTGCATATATAAAATGTATCTAAATAAATGCATATAGCATGTATATATATA
>NC_022013.1:58908263-58923946 GCF_000317375.1 Microtus ochrogaster
AAAAAAAAAACTGAAGGCCAATTTCAAGATGACTAAGTATTGACCCTCTAGGAATTGGGAAAGGAAGAAAACAGAGTCAGAGTTCAGGGTAAATGCTGGGCACCAAAGCCCATCTGTGCAAAAAATGATGAGTTTCGTCTCCAGCAACTGCCTGGGGATGTGTTTTGGAGCAGAGTTTCTCACCCTGTACCTGTGGACTGCCCCTCAGAATATGGCAGAGGGGAGGCCAGGGTGACAGTTCTGCAATTGGAGGAGGACACCCAGGAATGATGTCAGACAGACTTATCTTGAGCCCAGTGATGTGTTCAGGACCAGGCACTTGTAGGAGCCCCTTTGAAAGCCCCAGGAGAGGCTCCAGTAATAGGAGCGCCTTCTTTTTCTTTCTTCTTTGGAACTTCCCCTCAGTTTTTTCTATTATTTTACATACCAACCAGTTTCCCCTCCCTCCTCTCATCTTATCCCCCCCCCACAACTCCCATCTACCCCTTCCTCCTCTCCTCCTCCATTATGCAGAAAACCCTAGGCACCTGGAGTTGTGCACCTTAGCCAAGGTAAAAACAAGGTATCAATTCATCAGTAAGACCCTAAAATTGACATGACATTTGAAATTCATTATGCAGTCGAAAGAAACTTCATTGTGACAAGCGTTTTGTTTTGTTTCTTAAGTCAGAATGGTTTGATCAGCCCTGCCAGAGGAAGGGCTGAATAACTGTCTATTCTGACTCTAGAAACTGGAAGAGAATAAAAGGCCATAAGCAAAAATGGGAGAAGGAAAGTGTTACTGGACCTCGTCTAAAGTCAGTATGTCTCAGAATTTGGTGACATCTTTGATATCTATCAGCTTTTCTAAAGTGTCATTCATTATAGCTCTAATATTTAAATAAATATTAACTTAGATTTGTATCCTGAATCTTGTATTATTTTTGTCAAAGAAGTCCCCCAAATTGAATACAAAATAGTAGAACCCACATGGCATTAACTGGCATGGTGACATGCAGCCTCGAGCAGGAAGTTTCCTGGTGGCCTTAGAGACAGAGTCAACTAACAACCTGCAGAAATGAGCCTCATCCAGCTCCCTGTCCTGGAAACTTCCACCAAAGCTGAGAGACCCTTGCCAGGAGACACTACACTTATTGAGGAGGGCACTGGCATCTTGTTGTGGGGTATTTGTACACTATGTGAAGATGTAGTGCTGTGATTGGTGTAATAAAAAGCTGAATGGCCAATAGCTAGGCAGGAGAGGATAGGCGGGACTTCCGGCAGAGAGAGTGGATGTAAAAGGAATGAGTTAGGCACATGCTGGAGTCACCAACGTGTTGCAGAACAGGTTGAACATATGGGACCGAGGTAAGGTAATTAAGCCACACAGTAAAGCATAGATTAAAAGAAGCAGGTTAATTTAGGTTATAAGAGCTAGTTGAGGACAAGCCTAAGCTAAAGGCCAAATTTTCATTATTAATAATAAGTCTCTGTATTGTTAATTGTGGGCTGGAAGTCCTGAAAAGAAAATATGACAATAGCATCCAGTCATTTCATACCCACCCACCAGACTGAGTTCTTTTCACTTTGAGCTCTAGTTCTTTTCCTGAAGACTGATAGTGGACACTGTCAGCCTTCTAGAGAGCCAATAAAGTAATGCAAACTTTATTGCATTTATTCTAGCAACAAATAAACTAGTAACAGACCTTCAAAGCATTCAGGCATGGCATTTATCCTTCCAGGAATCTATGCAAAGAAATGATGAGAAAAGCAGACAGAAAAGCAAACGAGGCTCCACGGCCCCACGTGGCACAGTGATGAGCTAATGGATGTGTTAACTTCTATGTCCTCCTCATTGTCGGTTGTTTGAACCAATAGGAAATTACTGCTCCCACTCACTTCTGAGTGCTATAGTTTGAGGCAGTGTTCTTTTTCCTCCTTTGTGTGTGTGTGTGTGTGTGTGTGTAGTACAACTATAGCAGTCAGAAATGTTCCCTAATACAGAACAGCCCCTTGCAAAACCCTTGTGTTCTAGTGTGGAGGAGGCCAGAGAGTTATTACACTTCTATAAAAGCAAGGCAGTGCCTAGACCAAGGTGGCTAACCTGAAATGCCAGGGAGTCCCTTGGCTTTTTGGTAAGAGTCACAGTACAGAAGTAAAACACAGCAGTCTATATGTGTTGTAAGAGATCACTTGTTCATTTCCAGGTCGCCCAGACTCCCAAAATAATCACTCAGAATCTATATTAATTAAAATGCTTCTTGGCCAATAGTGTAAGCATATTGCTAGCTAGCTATTACATCTAGAATTAACCATTTCCATTATTTTATATTTTACCACAAGGCTAATGGCCTACCAGCAAGGTTCCAACTGATAGCTCTGTAAGCTCCATAACATCTCGTGACTCTTTCTTTCTCCCAGCATTCAGTTTAGTTTTCCCGCCTAGCTCTATTCTGTTAAGCCCCTGACCAAAACATTTATTCCTTAACCAATAAAAGCAACACATAGACAAAAGGACCTCCTACATCACATATGCACGAACTCACACCCTTCTGAATGTCCTGGATGTTCTCATCTATAAAATGGGGAAGAGGTCTCTGAGCAATCAGTCAGTGAGCCCTCTCCTGTTTATCCCCATCCGCAGCAAGTGAAGGAGAGTCATGTGACATGGTGAGTGGTGTGGATAATGATAAGGTGGGGTTCACTCCATCTGCTGGGATTGCCATCGCGCTGGGAAGGACTGATCAAATCCTAAGGTCAAGCTGCCTGCTCTGACCTTCCAAACCCTCATGAAATAAGGCCGCAGTTATATGAGGATGTAAAGCTGCATGTTTTTCTTTGCAGAGAATGTGTTTTAAGCAGACACAGTGTAAAAAGAAATAGGGGAAATCATTACACACCTTCTGCACTTGTGGTTTATACCTGTGTTTTTGCCATCCGGCACCCTGTGTATGGGCAGTACAAACCTGTGATCTTGGCCATTGCATCAGAGTTCCCTGAAATAGGAAATGAGGACAGGCAGGTGCCACCACCCCCTATAGCATGGTGAGGGTTCCCATCCTAGCCTGTCTCTGTTTGGAGACCTCACCATGGGAGTTCCTCTCACAAGAGAGCCTGCGTGAGTCCCAGCGGCAGGAAGTGGAGGACAGTATACTGGCTGGAGAGAGAAGGAGGAGCCAGAAAAATCCAACCAGAAACTTCACTCTGTGTACCATCCAGACAGTTTCCAGGGGTGGGTCAAGATGTTGTGCAAATAGCTGTGAACAGGGCACTTCAGAGGCAACTGGCAAGGATGAAGGGCCTCAAATTGGGTGCTTGAGACAGTGGGGCTTCCACTCTGCCTCCCCAGACCCCTGCACCTCATATTTTCTAACCTCTTCTAGCCTTAGGCATGTTCACCAAGGGTGCTTTTTGTTATTATTATTATTTTGTTTTGTTTTCATACATTAATCAAAGGAGTTTAAATGTGTGTGTGTGTGTGTGTGTGTGTGTGTGTGTATGTGTGTGTGTGTGAGACATCACTAGCCATAAAAATGGTGGAGATCAGATGTCCTCCAAAGCTTATATAGACTTTAACTTTTTTCATTTTTAAGGATAGTTCAGTATCTTCCATGCGTTGCCTTCACAATTGCTTCTGGCAAACTCTGAGATCACAGAAGAATGTCCGTGCTGAGGCCCATGCAGTGAAGGTTTGGGTTAACTCATGCAGAGTCCCAGTTGGCAAAGGCAGATTTAGAAATAGCTAAAAAGGGCACACCGCAAATAAGCATGACTTGGCTCTGCCTCGCATGGCCTGTACGTGGCCTTCCAAACTATCTACTTGGAAGGGCCTCCTCACCTCTAATGAAGCGACTCCATGGCCTGGCCAAATCTCCACCTTCCCTGATTACTGTAGCCCCAGGTCTAGGCCACATGCTTGGGGGCACACTACCCTGGCCACAAGAAACCAGTCGGCCAGAATATGCTGGGAAATGATTTGCGAGGCTCTGATATTTATTACTTTCCAAATGTATCACGGCTCTGCCTTCCTCCAAGGAAAAATGTGGTTTTGATTTTAGCATCGGTGAGTCCCAAAGCCCCTACAATGTCTTGTGGAGGCTGCCTGGGGCCTGGAGGACTTCTCTGTAGGACCAAGACCGAGGCCTATGCTCAGAAAGGCCTGATTCTCTGATGCTGAGGCCACTGGCCCCCTCTCTGTGTGCTGGATTTTTTTTTCTCAACACACACTCCTTTGCCAGCACTTCCCCACGTGTCTCTGGCAAGCCAGCATCTTTCTTGGGAGACAGGGCAGAAGCCATTGTCACATCAAGCCCCTGAGCACCAGACATATGCCAACATATTCAGCCCAGAACAGCCTAGCCCTATTTACTCAAGGGCAATTCTGGATTGGAGAGACGAGAGAAAGAATAGCTAAGGCCCAGGTCTGGGTCAGATGAGGGCCACAGCCAGGAGCAGCTGGCTCCTCACAGCCATCCAGTTTTCACTGTCTTCTTCTACTTCTCCAGGCCCTTCTCTGAATTAGCTAGCTTGTCATTGCTGTCACCACAATATCCGGTGGAAGCAACTGTAGGGAGAGGCGTCATTTTAGTTCCTGGGTGCAGAGATGTTCAGTCTTCCATGATCGGGAAGTCAGAGCAGAGCAGCCCCGCTCACAGCATCAGGAGAGCATAAAAGCCTGTCCGTACCATCACGGGCCAGGAAGCTGAGGAAAAAGCGAGAACCAAGGTGGTCTGCTCCCCAGTGACCCATTTCATCAGGTGGACACCCCTTATAAGGCTCCACAACCTCCCAAAGTGAGTCACCTGTGGCAGCCAAGACACCACCTAGGAGACATTCCAAATACAAATAGACATCGGTGGCATATGCTTACCTCTTCCTTTCTGTCCCTTTCCTTCCCTTCCCCATGTTCACTTATGCTCTATTCTCTCTCTCTCTCTCTCTCTCTCTCTCTCTCTCTCTCTCTCTCTCTCTCTCTCTCCCACCCCTTCTTTCTCGCTGTCATGGTGTCCTAGTTAGGGTTTCTATTGCTGTGATGAAACACTATGACCAAAAGCAACTCAGGGAGGCAAGGGTTTGTCTTGATTGTATTTTTATATCACCATTCATCATCAAAGGAAGCGAGGGAAGGAATCCAAGCAGGGCAGGGACATGGAAGCAGGAACTGAAGCAGAGGCAATTCATGGAAGTGTGCTGCTTGCTGACTTGCTCTTCATGGCTCCCAGGACCATGAGCCCAGGTATGGCAGCTCCCACAGTAAGCTAGACCCCCATACATCAATCAAGAAAATGCCCCCAAAGGCTTGCCCACCGGGGCAGTGTGGTGGGAGTATTTTTCTCGTCTGAAGTTTCCTCTCTCTAAATGACTCTAGTTTATGTCAAGTTAGCATTAAACTGGACAGCATACATACTCAGCTTCAGCTGCCAGCTTGGCACAACCTAGTCCCATGGAAACCTCAACTGAAGAACGGCCTCCATCAAACTGGTCTGTGAGCATATCCGTGGGGCATTTTCTTGATCACTAATTGATGGAGCAAGGTCCAGATCACTGTGGGAAGAACATGCCTAGATGGGCGGGCCTGGGCTCTATTACAAAAACTAGCTGGGTAAGCCAGGAGAAGGAGGGCAGGAAGCAGCCTTCCTCCACAATTTCTACTGGCGTTTCTGCTTGTGTTCATGACATGGCTTTCCTCTCTGATGCATTATAACCTAGAAATATAAACTAAATAAACCCTATCCTCCCCAACTTGCTTTGGTCGTGGTGTCTATCACAGCGACAGAGAGAAGACTTTCCTTCTGAACTTCTCAATCAGGGCCCCTTTCCTGGCAGCAGCTGTGCCGAAGGCTTTCTGGGATGCCTTTTGGGCATCTTAGCCATTCTTCCGCTTTGTCCAACTGTGCTTGCCTCTAGCCCCATGCTTGCGCTCATACTGCCCCACCTCCAGGCTTCATTCTGACACCACTGAGCCATACTGTGCCTGCTTCCTGCCTCTTGGAAATATAGAGTGACACCCACCCTCCTGCTCTTGGGTAGTTAATGTCGCCTTATAGCAAGTGTCTGTCTCAGGAGGCCTCAGGAATCCTATTTCTCTATCCCCTTGCTTCTCCATCCGGGTGGGAGGAGCCATCCCCCACGTCAGGGGTATTGGTTGTCAAGTATACTCGGGACTTCATACATGAGAGAAGGGCCTAGCTCCAAAGCATCCCCACCCATAGCAGCTGCTCCCAAAGCCACTTGCCCAAACTCTGTGACTCAGTGGCTTGAGGGATGAGGAAAGCCTTCCTCCCTTGGTCAATAAACTCAATCCCACATTGTGGATACTAATGACATTGGGTGATTGTCATTGTGTCTCTCCTGGACAAGAGGCCGAAGTGGAGGCTGACAGGTATGTTGCATCATGGAAAGGGACCAAAGACCAAAGAGGATCCCTGTATCATTCCAGAGACTTGATCCCCCAGGAGCTCAAAGAGACACAGGTAGGAAGCATTGTGGTAGAGAAGAGAGTTGCGGGGCACAGCAGGCCTGTGAGACACTCACACGTTCTCTGCGGTGGCATTCCCCTCTCCTAGTGTTGCCAGAACCTCCAAATTTCAAGACAAACTGCAGAGCTAGATATTTTTTTTTTTTTGGTCTGAAAATGTCAAGACACAATCCAAACTTTTTGAGAAGCACTCTGCAAGCCAAATAAAACACACCAGCAGAACAAGTATGGCCTGTAGACCCTGGTTATGGCTTCGATGCAATAGCCCCAACACCTAACCTGACCCAGGACCTCCTAGGAGCTGGCAAGAGGCTTCCCCCTTGCCACACACTGCTCTCCCGTCCTACCACAGGCTTGGGACCCAGCCGTCCCCCAGAGCTGTCTCCACACTCAGATGACTCACACTGTGTGCAGACTCCAGACCTGTCAGCCCTCTCTCAACCCACAGATCCGTGGTCACTCGTCACTCTGCACAGATGGTTATAAACACATTAGAAGACGCCTGTCGGGCATTAGTGTCGGAGGCAGCCCCTGAAGAACCTCGCTGTTAGAAGGGTATTTTCTTGGGCTCTTGTCCCGGTCTTCTGTCACGGAAGAGCCCCCTACACAGCTACTTCCTGCCTTGTCTCAGGCAGCCAGGGACATAATACTGCAGATGAACTCTAAGGTCTCCAGAGGAGGCCCCTAGTGGGGACCCCCAGTGACCAGTTTTGCTTCTCACCAGCTATATGAGCTGTACAGGCTAATACGAGCTTGAGATCTGTGGATCTCAGTTCTTCGCCTGTAGCACAGAAATGCTACATCCAAACTTAGATGAAATTATAGAAACCCCTCATCTGCCAATCCTGAAATAGAAAGTAATAATGGTTGCCTTGCTGGTCCCTGTGTGGAAGGCTGGCAGGCACTGATCTGCCTAGCCCTCTTGGTTACTTAGGGGTCACAGTCACCCCTCACCTTCCTTCCACCACACCATGTCTATGTCACAGACAGACACAAAGTCCCACGGACAATGTCTATGGAGTCCCAATATGAAGTTCTAGGCTAGGGCTTGGGGCCACCCTGGCTGAGACTCCCCCTCCAGGCTGAGACCCCTCTGACCCTTCTAATTCTCTTGTCCTGGGATTGGTTCCTTTCCCCCACTGGGTCTTCTGTTGGTTCTGGGACCCAGCATGTGTGGACCAGAGGCCTGAGCCATAGGAGGAAGCTGGCTTCTCTGCTACTCATGGTTTTAATAGCGCTTTCTGCATACCTCAGGAGTCCACTACCATAGTGAGTGATGTCTCTGGACAAAGGTGAATCAGCTGTTGTGAGTTCCTGTGTCATCTTGGGGTTGCAGCAGATGTTCTAGGGGCTTGGTTGCTTGCTTTTGAGAGTATCCTAAGGTTTAGTTCCCAGTTCCCAAATAATACACAGCCTTCTATGGGCTCTGAGGATTCAGGGGCCATGCTGGAAGTACCCGTCTTGTTATTGTGAATGCTGGTCCTAGGCTTGACCTAGCAAGCACCTCTTCATTTTTGTTTTATTTTTACATTTAGCTCCAGATCCCTTATTCCCGGGGACTCTGCATGACTTTCTCAGGACCAAGCAGAGCTGAGGGGTCCCAGAGTCTTGGCTGTTTCCACACCCCCCACTGTGTGACATCCTGTGGTATTATTAGCACAGGAGGTGATGAGGTGAGGACGGTTTGTCAGCTAGAGCAGGGCCTAGATTACCCTCTAAGTCATGCCAGAGAGGGGCCCGCACTCAAAAATGCACAAATGTGTATTCCAGCTGTGGCAGGGCATCCCGGCCCGCTCAGAGGCACACTGCCCTCTGCTGGTCTTGTTGAGAATATAGTGCCAGCCAATGGGGGGCCCTACTGCAAGGATCTGTGTGGAGAGAGAGGAACAGATGAGGTAGACATGCATGCACCACTTCCTTGGTCCTCCCTCCCCACTTCTCATGCCACAGTGGCCTGTCTCTTGAGACTCCACTCCCCACAGTGCTGGTATTTCTAATGGACCAGTAGCATAGTCAGTCCACATGTACATAGGCACCTGCTGCGTGCCCACAGGGCTCCAAGCCACCATCTCACCTGGGGAACCTCTGACTCCCGTTTCCTGTGTTCACGTTACCAGAGTCCTCCTGTCCTTCCTCCAAGGTCCACCACCTCTTTGGAACTGCCATTTGCTGCTGTCTTCTGGACATGTGACCAGGGCCCTTAGCAAGTACTGGTCTCTGTTCTCTCCTGCACCCATCTACCCTGCTGACCACTCTGCAACCAGTCCTCTTGTCCAAACAACTTCCGCAGACCAAAGACGAAAAACCCATAGTTCCTCAAAGTGAGATCTCGACTGTAATGGTGCAGGTCTGTTCTGAACTAGCTTTGGAAGGGCAGAAGCTGGTTAAGCCAGGGCAACAGCAAACAGAGGAAGATTTTCCCACCATCAGGTACCATCAGAGGTGACACCACCTCCCTGATATACAAGACAAACCAGGGTACCCACCCCAATAGCAGTGAACCCTAGATAGTGAGCCCAGATTCAGCGTGTGCCTCGTAGGTTGCCCCTTGACTCCCCTTCCCAGCATAGGGGCCTCTGCAAGGTGGTCCCTAAAATCCTTGCACACTCACCTGGTTCTTGTTCCCTAACCTACTAAACAGGGATCCCCTGAAAAGCCCCCTAGAGGACTCCAGACACCAGGAAGTGTTCCCCTTCCCACAATTTCCAGGGCCCCATCTTGTACAGGCTCTTGGGGTTCTGTGTGGAAGGGAAGGATGCAAAGAGAATACACCCTTTGCCTGTTCTCCAGGGGGAGCCTTTCAAAAGAGTTGCATTCACATGGGTAGCTTTGGTTCTCTGGAGGGCAGTGACTGGCCACCAGAGCTATGCATCCTGTGGGGTGAGACTGGGCAGCCAGCAAGCCATTGTTCACGCTCCGCAGCAGAGCCAGGGTGGCCCTTCCTCCAAACAAGGGCCTGGGATACAGAGTCCTAATGGTCCATTTAAGCAGCTCCCCTCAAGCAGAAGTTTCCCACATGACCTTCTAGCCAGGGCCCCAGGCATTCCTGCCTCCACAGCAACTGCAGCCTCCTCTGCTTGGCATTCCGTCCAGCCAGGGCACAAGGGAGGCCCAAAGCAAGGGAGGAGGAGAGCAGCAGAGGTTGCTGGGCTTTTCTGGCTGAGGCCTTTCCTGTGGGAACTATTAGCCCTCTGGGTCTGCTTCTGCCCCTTAGCAATACCCCGAGAAGCTCAGGAGCCATATCAAGTAAGGAGCCACTCGGCTAAGTCCACTTTACCATACCTCATCCAAGACGCTGCGTGACCTCAGGTAAGTGACAGCAGCTTTGACTCCCTGAGATGTCCTTGCTAATTTAAGTTCGAATGACATGTATGCCCATCAAGAAAGAAAATTCACGCCGGAACCCAAATGCAGTCCTGGCCACTGAGTGATGACTTCCTTCCAACCTACCTCAGCAGCACCCTCAGCCCAGGGACCATCTGCCCAGCCTTGAGCTTCCCAGGTCTGGCTGTGTGAAGCCCAAAAAGTGTGTGCCCAAGAGCTGCCTGCCCTTGTGCTACCCCATCCGTGTCTCCTATACAACACAGGCTAGCTTTCTTCAGTCACCCCAAGTTCCTCATCCGCAGATTTAACCAAGCACAAATGGAGAAGATTTGGAAAATACAGTTGTGTACTGAGCGAACACATGTTTTTATTATTCTCCCATCAACCATAACCAGGCAGCCTTTCCCATGACATTTGCATTGTGTTTAGTGAAAGAAGTCATCTAGATATAATTATACAGAAGGAGACTCAGGCTGTAGCCAATACAATACCATATAAGCCACGCAGCACCCACAGCCTGCTATCTGTGGGGAGGGCGGGGCTCCAATCAGGCCTCCACGCCCTCAGAGAGATAGATGTGCTGAGCTGTGTTGGAGATGTGTCAACTCTTCTCCCAAAGAGTCCTGAGGGTAGAGGCCCTCCATCAGTCTGGCTTCTAATCTTGCAGACCCCTGTCTAGTCCACCCTAGCCCCCCATCCTTTCCCTGTAACCTTCCTACACTGTCCCCTACTCGTGAGAGAACCTGGCCTTCTGTCACATGTTACTCACAGGTCTCAAACCCTGATGTTCTGCACCCCCAGATTGTGTCTGCCACGGCCTTTGGAGCCTTTGTGGACATGACATCTTCCAAGATCTTTAAGGCTAAGTGCAGGCCCAAGCAGTCACATACCCATGCAGCTCATACCTGCTCCCACGTCCGCGGGGCCAAACAGCAAGCTCCTTGTTCTGCGGTTCTCAGCCGTCGCTATTCCTGCTTGTATTCCTATTTCTATCACAGCTCCCTACTAGACTCAACCATGAGAGTTGGAATGGAGTTTGTGTTGACTTACAACTTAGTCCTTATGGGTGTTCTGCCCAGGGTCTGCTTAGGTGGCTGCCTACAGCTAATCTGAGCCATTCAAGACTAGATCGTTAGGTGGCCAGGGCTCTGGAAGAGTAGGGAGGATGATGTGATAGTTGCTTCACGGTGGCCAGTTGCACTTTCTTCCACATCAAAAACCAGGGCCTCTGCAGTCGTGAGTTGGAAATGTTCAGGCTCATGTTCGAAGGTTTGCTCTCTAGCTCGGCCCTCTCTTGAGAGGCTCAGGAGCCTTTGGTTACACCTGCACTCCATCACTGGGATTCTTGCCTTGAACTCCACTTCCTCATCTGCTGTGTGTCTGTCTCATGTTCCCACAGTCATATGTGAGTTGCAGTACTGTGTCTTCTCTACAACACACTAAAACTCTCTGAACTGGGATCCAAAAGAAATCTTCCCAACCTTAGGACTCTGGCGTCTTAGTTCCTGTTTTAGAGCAGTGACAAAATACCATGACCAAGGCAACTTATGGAAGAAAGTGTTTAATGGGGCCTGTGGGTCCATGGCCATCATGACAATGAGTTCAACAGCAGGCAGGCAGGCAGGCATAGCACTAGAGCAGTAGCTGAGAGCTGACATCCTGACCCACAAACCCAAGGCAGAGAGAGAACTGACTTGGAATGGTGTGGTCTTCTGAAACCTCAAAGTCTGCTTCATAATCCTTTTGAAAGAGTTCTACTAACTGGGGAATAAGTAATCAAATATATGAACCTATGGGGGGGGCACGTTCTCATTTAAACCCACTGTATGTGGTCACAAGTACTTGCAAGTAATCAATACACCCACACTCTTATGGACAGATCAAACAACAAAAGGGAGGTAACCAGTGGACAGACAAAATGGGGAACACCTGCTGGGACCTCCAGGCCCTAATCCTTGCCCCACAGAAAGCACAGAAAGTCTCATGCACTGGATACGGAAGTGTATTTCCTTCCAAATATAAAAACTACATACAATATCACAATAATATATCTCAGTTAACAGTATGAAATGAGTTGTATGGGCCATTTCCCTAGTGTCAGACATTTAGGCCTCAAAGAGAAGTGCTTCCAAGTCATACATGGAGAAACAGATTCTAAATGAAGATGAGCCAGTCCTTATGGGTGATCAGGTCATGCTTAGAGACATCATTTCTATAGTGCACAGTAGTACTCGGAGAACAGGGAGCTCTGGGAAGGATGGGAGGATGCTTCTTACTGTCCTCTTGGCCCTGGGAATATGAGGGCCTCCCTGTCTTTCCTTGGGGCAGAAGTGTCCTATGAGAACCTGGCATGCAGTAGGTGTTCAGCAAAGGCTAGTAAGTGTTCACTCCCTCGAGGAGTGCAGAGGTGCACAGGTCACTGGTCCATGTGATTCCCGTCTAAGGCCACAGCCCTCTGGCTCATGTGTGTGTCTGCCTCACTGAGGGAGGGAATTGTGTTGGGACAACTGGGAGCCTCTTTTCATTCCTCTGCCAAATGGGCCCCATGCCAGAACTATGATCCAGGGCATCCTTGCCAAGTTTCCAGGCTCCTGTCATGCTACACTCCTATCCTGGGGGGGACCCCTGTTCTGTCTCACTTCTTCTGAGACAAATCAAACTGAAGAAAGTTGGCTCGTATGGAGGATGAAGACTCTTCTCTGCACACACTTCTGGGGAGGGGATGAATTCTTGTGGATCTTTTCCATGAGATGCTAGTGGAGGGCCAGGAGGGACGTCTCAGGCACCTACCACCAACTCCCAGGGTGGAACACAACGCAGAGCAGCACAATGCCAATTGCAGCAGGCTCTGAGACCGAAAAGAGACATGTAAGGTGGGTCTCTAAAGGCCAGTAGTGATTGTGGCATGTGAGGAAGACTGCGGCCTACATAGTGCCCTGAGAGTCACAGGCCACAGTGGGAGCCACTGTTGGTGCTGCAGGGCGAATGAAGCAGAAAAGGCAGATCCGGGCTCAATGCTACTCCTGGGTCCTACCACCTTGAGCTTGGGGGCATACAGGAAGCACCTATAGTCACTGGGCCTCCCTAAGTCAGTGTGGAGCCTGCTGCCCAAGTGCCAGGGTGGACAATAAAGTCAGGCTTGGGTGAGAGATTGCTCATAGTGTGGAACATCCTTCTGGTAGGCTGGAATGTGCTTCTTCTAGTGCAGGCTAGTGTCAGCTGGAAGGCAGGACCACACTAGGTACCTCTGGTGGAAAACCATGGAAGTTCTTTACCACAGTGGGCACAAAGATGGGGACCCTGGGAAGACCCTGAATGGTTGTCGACCTTGTGATGATATCCAAAGCATTATCCATCCCACCAATGAAGGAAGGAATGAGAGACCCAGTCAGAAGAGTCCCAAGGGTAAAGCACTTAAGAGAACTCCTGTAAAGGGGCAAGAATGGTCCTGGGGCAGGACATGGCTTCTATTTCCTTTTAATCTAAGAAAAAAAATTGTTGGGTGATGTGAAATGTCCTTCTGTATGTGTGTTGCTTTTATTGGTTAATGAATAAAGCTGTTTTGACCAATGGCTTAGCAGAGTAAAGCCAGGTGGGAAATCCAAACAGAGATAGAGAGAGAGTAGGCGGAGTCAAGGAGATGCCATGTAGCCGCTGAAAGAGACAGACACCAGAACCTTACTGGCAGGCCACAGCCTTGTGGTGATACACAGACTAATAGAAATGGGTTAACTTAAGATGTAAGAGCTAGCTAGGAATATGTCTGAGTCATTGGCCAAGCAATGTTGTAATTTATACAGGTTTTGTGTGATTATTCGGGTCTAGGTGGCCAGGAAATGAAAAAACAGTCTCTGCTCACAGTTGGGTTCTGCTCCCTTTACCAGCAGGTCGGCTCAGCTGGAAGCTGAAGGAACCAGGGAGTGCTCTAGTTCCTGTCCTCCTGTGGTTCTCTGTGGGAGTTGCTCTCTCACCTCTCCTCTCCTGGCAGTCTTACCCCCAGAAGCCACATACATCCCCAAGTCCCTTCCCTGCTTCTCCATTTCTTCCACAGGATTCTGCATCTATGACACTGGGTGTACCACATCCACCCAAGCGGCATTGCCCCCTGCTTGGGCAACAGGCTGTTTTCCTGGTCCCCACCACTACATTCCTCCTTTGAGTGGTTCTCTGAGCTCATGCAGCACCTCCTGGGAGGCAGGTGTTCTTCGATTCTCATTTAATAGACAGAAAACCTATAGCCCAGAGGTGCTGAATGACCTGCTGAACGCAACCAGCTGACCAGTGGCAAAGCAAGGACTCCACTCAGCCTGGTGTGGGGCCAGGATCGGTGCAGTAAATCTCCAAGTCAGTGTCTCTGATAGATTAACATGATGACCTGCAATGAGGGCTTTGCAAATATCTTTCAAACAAATAAATCTAGACCACCTCCATTGGATTTTATCACCGCTACCCCATACCTACACAGCACTGTGTGAAACTCATGTTGTAGAACCCCAGAGCTTCATCCTCAAGGGCAAGAGATGCCTTGGAGCCCGTGAAGGCAGTGTGATCCCTGCCTGGTGTTAGTGTCCGCGTGTGCGGCCTTCAGGCTCAGCAGCAGGCAGAGGGCACTGAGCACTGGGCCACGGCTTCTTTCCTGATGCAGTGTCCTCCCACAGTGTCCTTCCCCTTACTAGCACATCTTAAAAAGTGTGAAGGCCTCCACAGAGACCTCATGAAAGAGATACCAACTCGTTAGTGGAGGGAGTAAAACGGGCTGAGTCCCATGTTCACATTCAGAAGCTGTGTGACCTTGGGAAGATGATCCATGGTCTCTGAACTGCTGCTGTCTCCCTCTCCAGGGGGAAGCACACAG
Organism: Microtus ochrogaster; assembly: GCF_000317375.1. Taxonomy (NCBI): domain Eukaryota; kingdom Metazoa; phylum Chordata; class Mammalia; order Rodentia; family Cricetidae; genus Microtus; species Microtus ochrogaster. The sequence goes on from NC_022013.1 coordinate 58,922,900, forward strand.
GTGGGGCCTGTGGGAGAGGGCGTGATGATGGTGCAAGGCTTCCCATCCTCGTCCTGTCCACAGACCAGGGATTGCTTATGTTAATGTCACAGCTCTACAGCCTTATCGCCAGAGGCCAAGAGATACAAAAGGGAAAGTCTTTTTCCAGAGAACGGTGCTCTGTCAGGAGCCTGGGGCTGGGTGGGAGGGTTTGCACTACCCCTGCTGGTTTGTTAGTGCAATGCATTCCTGGGACTTCCGCAGCCAGAGCTTCCTCTAGCCTCTGCCCTCCTCCGGCAGCTGTACCCCTCATTAAAGGATTAGCAGCATTGGCCATGCAAGGCAGTGAGCTCCAGGCCTTCTGCAGCCATCCCACCCCAACCCTGGGCCTTATCGGGGCTCCTGGGCAGTGTTTGTGCTAGAAAAGCCAGTGCCTGGATAGGGCGGAAATCATGGATCACTGGTGTCATGAGCTAATTAAAGACTCCGGGAGGCAAGTCCAAGGGGAAGGACACAGATTTTCCCACCCAGGACCTCTCTGGTAATGCATGACTGGCTACAGGCTGAGAAAGCTGCTGCTGCCAATAGCCCATATGAGAGTGATAAATGGGGATCGTGGTGGGATTTGTTTCGCCACTGAGAGAGGCAGGACAGGCCCACCTTGTCACCGGAGCTGAGCTGGCCGCAAGCTGGGAAGCACATTTGACAGCACTCCTTTTCAACAGTCTCTACTTTGAGACAGGGAGAAGAGGCATCCATGGGCTGTGGAACTCTCTGATTGTGAAATCAAGTTTCCAAAAAAGGAGACACACCCGGGTAAAGATCCTCCTGGCAGATTGGTTAGAACTTCTGTGATTATAGTCAATTAGAATGTCGCAGGTCAGGAACCACACTCTCTTGGGTTGTCTTTAGCTTTTTATTGTTTGTTTTAATAATATTTCCCTTTATTTTATTGCATTTCAATAAAGTGTATGGTGAATTCATTTTTTTTTTTATTTTCGAGACAGGGTTTCTCCGTAGCTTTTTTGGTTCCTGTCCTGGAACTAGCTCTTGTAGACCAGGCTGGCC
>NC_022013.1:58924111-58937769 GCF_000317375.1 Microtus ochrogaster
TCCCATCATGTCCCCCTCCTTACTTCATACTTTCCTTTTATAATTATCTATTACTTATTTAATCTTTTAAACTATCAAGTCTAATAGTGCAACAATATATGGGTTTTCCAATGGGACATGGGTAATCTGGCCAAATTCCTAAAGAAAAGTAGCACTCCATCTGCTAGCAGCCAGCAACTGTAATAGCTGCTGAGCTAGGGATGGAGCTTTGGGAGCCTCCCCCAACTCCTGTTGGGCTGGCTTCTTAACTGGCTTGATCTTGTGTGGGTCTTGTACAGGTGCCCACAGCCGCTGCGAGTGCCTGGGTGCTGGGCTCCTGCCAGGGGTCAGCTCCACTGCCTTGTTCCATGCTCAGGCCCTCAGGAGAGGAGAGCCGTGCTCGCACTAACACCTCAGGTCCCCAGATTTGAGAAATGTGCTTTCTTCTTACTTCATTGAAGTCCTTTTGGGGAATTGAGCCCAGGGTGTGATCCCCAAGGACAGGAAGTTCTGATGCAGCCTGGCTGAGCATGGCAAAGATCACTGCACAGAACATTCATGCACACAGGATATACCCAAAGTTTACCGTCAGCCAGAGAGAGCAAGCGTTCCACTTTGCCGCCCCAGCAAGGGTGGCCACTGTCAGAGCCAACAGCACTACAAGGCTCCAACAATTCCCCGTCTAATTGGTTGGGAACCCCTAACAGAGCATTCCCATTCAATTCGCAGTGATGGGCAGTCACTTCCTAAGACTATGTACCATGCCCATTCAAAACATTCATGTGATCAGTGACCTCCAGGATCCCAGGACACTCTTAAGCCTTTCTCAGGAGCAGGTTATTGGAGGCAGGCCTATCTGTGGTCCGTGGCATGCCAGAAGCAGAAGTATTGAGGGTCACTACTGTAGTCCCCAAGGAGGTCCTTCCCCTTGCCTCTCTTGCAATTCTCTATACCTAACTCGTGGTGAGCAATGTGTCACTCAATCCAGCTTCTTCCGTTAGGTGGTACCTCACACTAATTGAATATATACTGCTTTCTATGGGAGACTTTCTGAACATCCAGCCTTCTGACAATAAATCTTTATTAGAAGTTAATGTTCATCTGTTTGTGAATCATCTGTGACTGATCTCAAACCATTGTTGCAGAGGTGAATGGTTGTGAAAGAGACCCTAAAATATTCAGCGTTCATTATCTGATTCTGCACAGAAAGTCCGTGTTTCGTAGGGGGTTTACAAACAATTTAGTTTAGTTTGTAAAGACATCTGGATAATGTCTTTGCATGCTCAACCCTGATTTTCATTTAAGGGGATCTACTAAGACCTAACAGAGCCATGCATTGCTCTGGGCTCTCGGGAGAGAAGGTGCAATTCAAGTCCTCATCTCTCTTTCTAAAGTTGCTCTCAGCCTTTGTCATGTCAGCACAAGCTGAGGCTGAACGTTGCCAAGGCCACTGGGACTTTACCCTCTCCTAAACCCGAAAGATGCCTGGTGACAAGACCCTGACTTTGTCCTTCAAAACCTTAGTTAAAATCAGAAGATAAAAAACGGTCACCTGGTTGTCTCCTCAAAGCCTGGACCTGAGAGGGAGATGCCAGGCACTAGGCACCAATGGACAAGCTGGGTGGCTGAGGCGCATCCTGACGACTCTGTGGTTCTTTCTAGAGAGCCAATGGGCAGTGAAATGATGAGGTTTCCACGTATGCTCCTCACCATGTTCCTCTTCTAACAATTTATCTTTACACACGTGATCACCCACCCATTGACCTGATTATTTAAAGTACTCTAAAATGGGCCATCTGAATCAAGAGCTGCATCCCTGATAGCCTTAGTCAAAGTGAAGACTCATGGCCACAGTTACCCTCCCTGTGACTCACGAAAGTCACCTCGGCTGGACCAGAGACTGTCTCCTGAGCACAGGGTGTGTGTGTGTCACTTTCAAAGCCTCAGACGGGGAGCTGCAGGTGGACAGCCCAACTGTGTTGTGGCTTTAAGCACAAAGACACAGATTAGTCTTTGACGCAAATGGCCATGATCCTGCGTCCATTTCCTTATCTATGACACAGAAGAAGACCCCGAGGATCCTGACCTTAGATTTGCGGAACATACAACGCACAAGAAGAATTAGGTCATGTGATTGGCACAGGACCTGTCCGCGGCAGGTGCTCTCAAAATGGCAGGACTCATTAGCATCAAGATCCACAGCTGCCACCTCAGCTCAGGGTCACTGTCTCCAGCATCAGCGTAGTCATTCACCTCCCCGCTTCCTCCATTTTACGGCCTCCTGCGCTGTCAGTACCTGCTTGCCAGGGGTTCCTGAAGGCCTGGGACAATGATTAAGAAGAACAGTAATGAATACAAATAGTTCCCTGGGCACCGCAGAGGCTGTCATGGGCAGTGTGGCCTCTCAGCACTAGCCCTCCCTGCTCCCTCTGGATGGTTCTGTCATTCCGCTGAGGCTGGCTTGATGAAGACAGATGACGGCCCGCGCCTGGGGTGACGCCGCACAACAGCCGAGCGGAGCATTTAATCAGAACGTTGCTCTCTGCCAGAGTCGAGTAATTGGAGGCAGGTGCTAAGAGCAATTTAAATAAAATGTTGAGTTAATAAGGACAGCTGACAAGGATGTTACAAGTCCCCATCCAAGTTTTCAACAGGAATTTGTAGGCAGCTCTGAGGTCTGAGAAATGGTGACTTAATTTTCTACATGTCTCCTAAAAAAAGACAAGTACGACAAACTGCAATTTTTAAAAAAGCTTATTTATTTTCACTTTAGGGATTTAAAAATGGTCAGAGAAGCAGCCAGCATAGCTTAGACACCCAGGACAGAGCTTATGGAACCTTCCAGTAGTTCCTGCTACGCTGCCTCCCTGGCTGTCTACCCTTCCTTTCCCAATCCATGTCCCGGCCTGGGGGCTCACCAGTCTCTCACCATGTAGATGGCCTCTGCCACCAGAACAGTTCTGGAGGCACACGACACCACCCTCCTGCAGAAAGATGTGGAAGAGCTCTTGACCCCTCCCAAGCAGAGCTGTGCCCCTTAGGATGCCGTGTTAGGTCTCCCCAGCTCATGCTCGGCCCAGGGGCTTTCTCTCATCAGTTCTGGCTCTCCATAGCTGTTCCAGAATGGTATGAACCCCCAAAACCTTCCTAAACCTGTCCAAAGGGCCCACCATCTCCATGTCTTAACACCCTCAACGTCCTCCTTCGTCTGCTGGCGCCCTGCGTCTGGAGCATCTCAGCGCCTGTAGTCGCAGCAGGGGACCACCACAGTCTCTAAATGTTCTGCAGATGTGCGGCTGGCTCTCCTCACCAGAGAGCTGAGGTGACAGTGGACTCTGTCAGGCACTTTGAAGCCTGTATAGCAGCGTGCTAACTGTACCTCATGGGGTTCCGTAGACATGGCTGCCTCTCCCTGTGCCACCACTTGTCAACCAGAATAACCCCTCAGTGCTTTTTGGATGACCCCAACAGTGTCTGCAGACACTCTTCTCAGTCCCAGTTCATGATTACATATCAACGCTGCCTTCTGGAAGCATGCAGGTCATGGGGGAGGAAAGGAGGAGAGAGAGAGAGGGCATGCGTCTTGTCAAAATGACAGACAAGTGAAAGAAAAAGCCCTCCCATGAGCTGTCCAGGGAAGGATGTCTCTGAGTATCCTCTCAGGCTCTGTCTTCAGTCAAGTAAAGTCTTGTGGAGACAGACTGTGAATTGTCCACTCCAGGAGCTACTCCCCAGAGTCCAGAAGAACCCCATCTCAGCCCCGAGGGAACCGCCAAGGATCCACCCGACCCAGATCCTCTAGAGAGGATCCTTCCGTGGTTTGAATGAGCCTTGGTCACTTTAAAACTCACGTATTTTTGAAGCTAGGAAGCTAGTGTGGTTGTCAAGTTGTTAAAGGGGTAGTACTTTCCTGAGGGATGGGGTTAAATCTCACAGCGTGGAGTGAGTCCTTGTCTTTCAAGATTGAATGAGTTACCATGGGAACGCATGGTTCTAGTATCATGTCCATTTTGCAGATACCTACCCACATGCTTGTCGCTGTGGGGATGTCATTAGATGCCAGGCAGATACTGGCAATGTGCTCCTGGTGTCCTAGTCACCAGTACCATGGACTACAGTGCACATTGGTTCTCTTTTAGGGGAGGCACCCCCAAATCACATAAGATCAAAAATGGGCATTTCTGCATTATCTCTAAAGTTGTAACCTGACTTTAAAAGACCCCTCAAGAGGACTGCTGTGAAAACAGCAGCTCTGAGGTGAGAAAGACCTTGGGGCATCTTCATAGTCACAGTACCTGCAGTCTTTCTAGTGGAGCAGCTGGGGCCAACTGAGAGGGAGCTACCCTTCCCATATACGGTGCGTGTGCTCCATCAATCTCTTGGAGGAACAGTCCCTCACAGCCCCAGCCTGCTCCTTCCTGCTTAGGCATAATTCATTCCTCTCCAGGAGACCTTGTGGAATCCAAGTCACACACAGGAGGTCTCGCACCCCATCTAGACAGCTCTGTTCTCACTGGTGAAAGTGGCCCTGGGAACACACTCCTGGCAGCTATGACCACACTAACTTACCCTGAGCTTGAAGCCTGACTCACTGGTCACGTGAGAAGCTCTGCACATAATGTCCCAATTCCTTTCCATCTATTCAAGCCAGAGTCACTCAGTGGAATGCGTGATGTGAGAGCTCTCTCATGAGAGGCTGGGCCGGAGCTGCACCCAGCTTATCCTCGGGATGCTCCCTGGGAGCCTTTCCACCTCCCGCTGTGCCTGCAGCCTGGCCTCCACAGTCCCATCCCTTCAGATCCTTCCAGAAGCTCTACAGAAGTTCGCAGTCAACGTGTCCCAAACTGAACTCTACAGATTCCTTCAGACTCTATCTTGTGCTCCGAAGAATGACAAGAACACCAGTCAGACCCCACAGCAGAAACCTGGAAATCAGAGCCAGCCAGATGGCTCAGCAGATAAAGGTGCTGGCTGTAAAGTGTGATGACCTGGGTTCAATTCTCAGGAGAAGCATGGTAGAAGGAGAGAGCCAAATTCCTGGGATGTACGTCCATACCCACATATACAAACTTAAAAGGAAATACATGTAACTTAGAAATTAGAAGCTTGGAAACCATTTGAGTACCCATCAACATTATCTATGCCCAATGATTAGTTAGCACAGTGGGTTGTCTTTGATTAAATCCTATCTATCCCTCACCCCATCCTCTATAATTTCCCCAAGCAAGGTCTTCAGTTTCATTTGTCTGGACTACTTAACTACAACAGCCTCTGAATGTCATTTTGTTGTGTTATTGAGGTAAGAGTTTGTGTAGACAGAGAGGATGGCTTTGAACTTCTCATCCTCTTGCCTCTGGCTTCTGAGTACCAAGATCACAGAGTGAGTCACCACGCCCAGATTATGTGGTACTGAAGATCCAGCCTGGGGTGGTGAGTGTGCTAAGCAAGCAATTACCAACCGAGCTTTATCTCTGGTCTTGACCAGCCTTTCTGCTTCTCGGCTGGACCATTTCCAGTCCACCTCCAACCCCAGCTTCAGGATGATCTTCCTGGAGGGTCAACTTTATTGCACCATGAACTTGAAGGAACACTCCACATTGGTGCTGTAGAGTTTGAAAACTTGACCCCCTGGCTCAGGCCTGTGCCCTCAGCCGGCTGCCCTTCCCTATTGCCCTCTGGCTACTCCTTTCATTTTTCTACGACCCTCATAGTCTAATGCATGCTTCTCCCTCCCCTGGCCTGGGCACACTCTAGAACAATGACTCTCAAGCTGGGACCTTTCGGGTGCTGATGTGGCCAGGAGCTTTCATTGACTCATCTTTTTAAATTTGTTTTTGTTTTTTGTTTTGTTTTAAAAGACTTGGTCTTAGTACATAGCCCAGTCTGGCCTTGAAGTCAAGCTCCCTCTGTCTCGCCCTCTTGAGCACTGGAATTGCATGCATGCACCTCCCATGCCCAGCTCTAGGATCACTTGCAAAGATGCTGATGCTACTGCTGCTGGTCTGGGTTTCTCTCAAGAGTCTCCATTACGGATGCACTCACAAATGACTCTGCAAGTGCCAGGTGAATGACTGAGTGCAGAGATAGCACACACTCTGCCCCGACGGAAGTTTGAAGCTAATCCTTAAGAGTCTGTTGATCAAGTTTCATGTGTGTGAGCAGTCTTGGGTGGAATTTCTGAGGAAGTCAAAAGAGTCAAGTGACATCCAGCTTAGCAATGGTCCTACGGACCTGTCTTAGGCTGTGTCTGTGGTTAGGGCCCAGCTGTATGTCTTGAGGGATCAGCATCTTTCCCAGGCACAGAGGTGGGAACTAGAAGCCTTAGGCCTGGACCCCTGTCTGGATTCCCGTTACATCATTTTGATTTCTTTATAGACGAGAGCATTTACAACATCGTCAAAACACATGTTTTTGTGATTTTTCCAATAGCCTTGATTCCTGCTACCATGTCCTGTTCCCAAGCCACTGCCAAGCACCACTGACACATGCCAGCACACATCTGAGCTCTCAAATGCATACAACATGTCCCGTCTCATATGGGTGGGGCTTGGAAAATGAAAAACAGCCAGAGTATGAGGGATCTTGAAAATGCCAGTTCCACAAGGCTGCCTAGAAGTGGGCAGAACAGTCAGAGACTTCATGAGTTTACAGGGTCATGGTGGGTATAACAAAGATCCCAGTGCTAGCCAGGTACAGGAAGCAAATACTAGAAGACAGTCAAGAGTTCTAGACCAGCCAGAGTGAGATCCTGTTTCCAAAGCAAAACAGAACTGGCCATCTGGAAGGAGGGAGATGTCAGGAGAAACCATCCCTATTGGCATCTTCCTCTTGAATTTCCAACCCACAAAACTTAAAAGCTGCTCGTGGAAGCTGCATAGGCCATGGTTGATTGTTTAAGGCAGCCTGGGCAAACTTCACAGATGCCCAGAGATGCAGCCAGTGTAACCCTGCCTGAAGGGTAGACGGCCAAACAGAATGAGCCTTAAGAACAGTCGGACGCACCCTCCTGTTTGGGAGTACCCTTCAGCTCCAGCTTCAAAGATTTCAGGCATCGTCAAAGATTTCTTTTGAGTACCTCAGGCACCCACAGTCACCACGAGTGCTTTGTTTTTAATGCAGATACGTGCCTTAGATCCTGGGACTGAGTTTGTCTTCTCAATGACACCACCCAGCCCCAGATAGCAATGCTGTAGTTTGGTCCCTTGGGGGCTGATCTCCAGGGAAGATGTGATGCACAGCCCCATGCTGGTCCCCAAGGATGTGAGAGCCCTTTCGTCAGTCTCCCCAGTTTTCTCCCGCTTGGAGCTGTGCCACACAGTCCCAAAGGGATTCTTTCCAGGAGGCCGCCTCTGACTCTCTTCTTGCTTCTGCCATGGGGGCTCTGGAATCCACCTGCCTCAAGGAGAGCACCAGGACCTTCCGCCAGTGAGCCTGGGGAGTGTCCTGGAGGTAGAATGCAGGAGGAAGGTTTAGATAAAGATGCTGACCACATTTCTGCCTGCCCAACTACATGTCTGGGTCTCCACACAGACCACCATCTTTGGAGTTCATGATTTGCTAAATTGACTCAAAATACTCAGCAAATGGATCTTCTCACTACCAGTCTGTTGTAAATCCAGGAAGGAAGGAGGCACGGTACAGGCACTAAGCCAGGGGAAAAGCTCTTGCCCTGTGTGTACCACCAGGAATCTGTCAAGTTGCCTGGCTTTCAGAATTTTATTTAGTTTTCATAATATAGCCATGGTTGAGTAGATCACTGGTCACACAGTGGGGTGCCCTGTTGATCTCTGCCGTCCTCCCTGAAGGTCAGAGATGAGAAAGGGTGAAGTTCAGTCCCCCAAGAAAGAGCCGGGCTTTCCTAATGGCCACTTGCTTTAGTCCATTCAGGCTGTGTGACCAAAAGTGTCACAGCTGGGTGTTTCTCACAGCTTTGGTGGCTAGAAGGACAACACCACAGTTTCTATGAGGCCTTCTTTCTGGGTTATAGCAGACAGCTTCTCCTTGTATCTTTGCAGGGTAAAATGAGGGCAGGAGAGCTCTCTGGGTCCACTTCCTAAAGGCTCCGATGCCATTCACGAGAACTCTACCCCCACCCTGACCTAAATAATCTCTCAAAGACCTCACCTTGTGATTTTATCACCTTAGGTAAGATTCAATACATGCACTGGGGATAACACAAATGTAGCAAACAGTATGTCCCTCTCTTGTTGTATTATGAGCTGCGGGGCTGTGTCCCCAGCACCCCGCTGCCCGCAAGGCTAGCTTTACCCGAAATAATTACACGAACACTGTATTCTTTTAAATACTGCTTGGCCCATTCTCTTCTAGGCTAATTCTCACATATTAATTTAGCCCATTTCTAATCATTTGTGTGTAGCACCCCAAGGTGCGCTTACCGGGAAGATTCTAGCCTACGTCCATCCTGGGTCGGAGCTTCATCGCGTGTGCCTCAGAGAGCAGAGCTCTCGCCTCTGCCCGCAAGAGTGGAGCATCTTGTCTCTCTGAGGCGTCTGCCCCTTAGAGGAGAGCTGTTGAGTCTCTGAGCTCTCTTCCTCTTCCTCCCAGAGTTCTGTTCCGTTCACTCCTCCCACCTACGTTCTAACCTATCAGGGCAAGCAGCTTCTTTATTTAATCAACCAATGACACTCCTCCCACCTACGTTCTAACCTATCAGGGCAAGCAGCTTCTTTATTTAATCAACCAATGACCTTCCTCCATCACTCTCTGTCAGGACAATGATAGGCACATATGCTCTGGCTTGCAGACTCTCATCTTGATCCCACTGCCAAGAGAGTCGTGACCCTGGGGTGCCTCCACAGATTGCTCCTGGAGTGCCAGGGCAGAGCCTCAGAGGCAAGAGGCCCACTGAAGGGTATGGCAGTGCCCTGTTCTGTCTTCCAAGCTGAACAGTCAATAGAGAGGGAGGAGGTATGGTAGAACTTCTGGGCAGGAAGAACAAGTAGGCAGAGGAATTTAGGCTCAGGGAAGAAAGAGAAAAGATGCCAGGGAGACATGGAGGAAGCAGGAAAGTAAGACATACAGAATGAAAGAAAGGTAAAAAGCCCTTGGCAAAACATAAATGAATACAAACAGGTTAAATTAAGTTAAAAGAGCTAGTTGAAAAAGCCTAAGCTAAGGTCAAGCATTCATAATTAATATTAAGTCTCTGCATCTTTGTTTGGGAGCCATTTGGCAGCCCAAAGAAAATTCCAACTACAGAGGTCTAGTCTGGCACCAAGGAACACTTTGTATATGAGTTTCCCCTCCTCTCTGTCTCCCCTTTCCAAGCTGAGGTGACCTCCTCACACAGCAAAGAGGCAGGAGTAAGCCCCTGACTGCAGCACCCAGTCCTCAAGAACTGGCCCCTTGGAGTTTTTGTGAGGCCTGATGTCCAGTAGGAGCTAGGCCAGACTCTGACTTCTGCTAGTCTTGCCGAGAATGCTTGGGAAGTAGAGCCTGTGAAAGCTCAGCAGAGGATGAAGAGGGCTCATGCCTTCTTCACATAGCTCAGGGCGTAGACAGCAGGGCCCTGGTGGGGGGATGTCTGAGGGGCTAGTTATGGGTGAAAGGAGACAGGAGCCATTGTAGAAGGCACGCTTGGCAGATTCAATCACAGTTATTTTTCAAAGAACAAAAACTTTAAAATCGAAATTTAATTACTGATTTCCCCCTCTCCTGCCCTGTGGAACACTGTGCAGATAGACATGGTGACCAGACCGGCCTTGGTGATTGGCAGACAGCTGGCAGGGAGCAATCTAGCTCTTATCACAGGGGATTCTCTGTGCTAGCCTCTCCCACTGGGCTTTCCGGGACCTCCTCAGGCAGGATTCCAGCTTTGGTCTGTGAAGCCTGGCTCTCTTTACCTCCTGGCTCTGAAACTCTAGTTACTTAGCCTCTCTGAGCCTCAGTTTCCATACTCAACAAGTGGTTGAAAAGACCCAAAGCAGTAACATGTGAAAAATACATTGACTGGAACAGAGGAAGGCCCTTACGTTGGATAGTTTTATGTCAAGTTGACACAAACTAAAGCTGTTTGAAAGGAGGGGCTTTCTTGAGAAAATGCTTTCATAAGATCAGGCTGTGGGAAAGCCTGTAGGAAATTTTCTTAACTGGTGATTGATGGGGGAGGACCAAGCCCACTGTGGGTGGTGCCATCCCTGCCGGTAGTCCAGGGTTCTATAAGCAATCAGGTTGAACAAGTCATAATGGACAAGCCTCTACATCAGTGCCTTTCTCCAGGTCCCTGCCCCGTTTGAGTTCCTGCCCTGACTTCCTCTGATGAACAGGGATGCCAGTGTGAAAGTGTAGGTCAAATGAACCCTTTCCTCCCCAATTCGCTCTTAGCCGTGGTGTTTCACCGCAGCAAGAGGTGCGCCCTCTTCCTCCATGAAATGAACACCAAGTGCTGCTCTAGGAAATCAAAGCCTGGCATGACTTAAGTTCGTGTTCAAATATAACTCAGGCTTAATGGCAGTTGTTCTCAGCAAGACTTATCTTCTAGACATGAACTCGTGCCCCGGAACAGAATGGAGAATTCACCAGGACCCATGGTGTTTAGAAGGAGATTCTGAAAGACCTGCTTTGCCAAGATCAGTCTCTCTGGTTCTGCAGTGGCAGGCTCACATGCAGAGAGTGCCACCTAGTGGATATTCTTGCTACCATGACTTCCAGGCTAGCCCAAATAAACACAGCCCACCTGGCTCCCCCCACCCACACCCTCCCCCTGACACTGGACACACACACTGGTCCCCACACCTGCCTGCACACTGGACCCTAACAGGGTCCTACCATCCTTTGCACCTGCACACAACACAGCTGCCTCCCAGCCCCTGCTTTATGACTCATTCAGGCCCTGGCATCAGAAACCCGAAAGCCGTGCTTCCTTCTCCTTCCAACGGCTCATTTCGGTGACTGTGTGAGGACGGCCAGATGATCCGCAATGGAAAAGAGGTGAGCTCACACTGACTAAGGGGGCAGCAGTGTTTGCCAAGCTTCAACCATGAGGTAGGTGTCACCATCACACAGCAAGGTAAAGGCACTTGCCCAAGCCCACCCAGTAGCAGGAGGCTCTGCCAACCTCAGCCTTCACAGCAGTGTGTCTTGGTCTTTACAAGTTTCATAAATGCCTATCAATGAGGACTATTTGTCTGGATTCTTAAACTCCTTTCTTGAGTTGAAATTCTACTTGGAATGGAATTACACTGGTCTGTAATTCTAGCTGTGGCCCCAAGGAAATTGTGTGACATCTGAACCCTAACTCCCAATAGCCTTTATCAAACCTGCCCTGGCCTCCTCCTACTGGCAATGCTCTGTGTGTGTGTGTGTGTACATTTGTATATGTATGTATGTGTGAGTGTCTTATGTTTATTTGTATGTATGTAAATGCATGTTTGTAAGAATATGTGTTACCTGGTATGTATTCTCTCTGTGCGGTGTTATATGATGGGGTGTGTTTACACAGTGTGCTGTGCATAGCTATCTACATTGTGTGATATGCGTTTGTGGTGTGGACAATGTAGTGTGTTGTGGTTGCTGTATAAGTACCTGTATGGCATATACCCATCTGTCTATGGTGTTGAGTGTGTGGTGAAGAATGGTGTGTGGTGTGTACAATGTGTATGGTACGGTGTTGAGAGTGTATGGTGTGCGGAATGGTGTGTGGTGTAGTGTGTGTGGTATGTGTTTGCTGCATTCAATGAGATATGAGATCAAATCCTAGTTCTTCCTCTGGCCTCAGGGTGTGTCACACCCTGGTATCTCACTTTGAATCTGGGCCCCTCGTGATGATGAGTTCTAATGAACAGAATAGAGCGAAAGTTAGAGGATGCCACTTCCAATGGGATCATGGTAGGGTCTTGGCTTCAATCTGGTGTCCAACCTGCTTTCTCCCTCACAGGCTCCAATGCACCTTGGCTGTTTCCCTATGGTGGGAAAGAACCAAAACGTGCATTATTGGGAGCCAGAACAACCAAAGACTTCCTCGGAGATCCTGATGAAAGGGCAAAGGGAACTTAAGTTCCGTGTCCTTGTCTAGGAGTAGACTTGGCAAGACCCAACTAACACTGGAACCAGTGTCTCAAAGGAGTCAAGGTCCAAGGTTACTGGAGGTTTGGGGGACCCAACTCTTCCTCGTGGGCTGTGGTTATCAGTCCTTAGTCAGCTGTCTGGGGTGTCCTGTATTCTCTTTGCCCGACACTGTTGGTATTAGTTCGGCTGACCTTAGCCTCCCCAACCCCGCACCCCTGTAAGTAGTCTATATGATGCTCTACTGCGTTATACATTTGCTTGGCATCAGCATCAGCTTATGCAAGCCCTCCTGCTCCGAGCAATGGCTTTTGGCTTCTTTACTTATCATCTCTGGTCATTCCACTCAACATCTTATTCCTGTGGATTTGGGACTGGGTCTTGTTGTCAGCGGCTGCTTGTTTGTTCCTGGCCACCCAGACCTGAAATAATCACATAGAAACTGTATTAATTAAAACATTGCTTGGCCAATCACTTACACATATTGCTAGCTAGCTCTTATATCTTAAATTAATCCATCTCTATTAATCTGTGCATCACTACCAACTGGCAAGATTCCAGTGGAATCATACAGGTATCTTTTTCCTTCAGCAGCTACACAGTGTCCCCCTGAATCCACCATTTTTCCTCCTTCATCTGCTTGGAATTCCTGCCTTGCTTTATTCTGCCAAGCCACTGACTGAAACAACTTTATTCATTAACCAATAAAAGCAACACATATACAGAAATTCCCACACAATTTCCCCTTTTCTATTTAAATAAAAAGAAAGGTTTTAACTTTAACATAGTAAAATTACATATAACAAAACAGGCATCAGGCAAGAATTACAGTTACAATATTTATATCTACTTTATCTTTTATCATAACTAAGGAAAACCATAATTATAACTATCTATTCTTCAACTCCATCAAAGACTCCAGAAGGATATAATTTTACCTAAGTAAAGAAGAAGTGCATTGTAAGCAACTTCCAAAACCCTAGAATTGACAGAGACATCTCGCTGCCTGGACAGTCACCCTAAGTTCTCCTGTAATGTTGGGACATCCATCTTCAGCCTACAGGCCCACAGTATCTGACAGACTTCTCCGTGAAGCAGGAAATTTCAAAGACAGTTCCACCTATATTGGCAGGGTTTTTTTTTTTTTTGTTTTTTTTCCCCAGATATCCATACATTTATTATGATCTCATTATCTCAAATTTCAGGTGCATAACGATTTTCACAGTCCCAAGACAATTTCTGATGCTTTAAATTCAAACTTTAGGTGGGCTTTTTAAGTCTTGTTTTCTCTATTTATTATACCACTGGATATAATAATAAAAGCAGCAATAAGATACACATAACAAAGGTATAGCCATGAAGTCAGATTATCTGAACTACATTGTTTTCACAGGCATAAATATAATTACCATGTTAATTAACGTTGACTTTTTACATAAAGTTCAGTTCTTATAAGTTAGCTCTTTAGTTCACTAAATGCTAAAGAAATAGCACGTATTTATGACATCCAGTCACTTTTCAAGTAACCCTCTTTTCAGGCCTCTCAGCAATTACTTAGTGTTTTTTTTTCTTAATTCACCTATAGCTTTAAAACATGGCTTTCTTTTCTTTTTTGTTTGTTTGTTTTTTGTTTATTTTTTTTAGTTGTTGAAAAA
>NC_022013.1:58938784-58944667 GCF_000317375.1 Microtus ochrogaster
TTGTCAGTCACTTTCTTCTGAGTCCTGCAGAATGTCTGGCAGACTCTTTGATGAAGCAGGAACCTGAAGGACTATCTCTTCTTCTTTAGGCAACTTCAGCGATCATTTTTCTATAGATCCTGCATGTCCAGTTCATACAACATACCATCAAGCAGTCCAGGCAAGAGCAGTTTCTTGCTCAAATGGCTAACCAATGTCATAAGGAGCCTCTTCAATATTCATCATCCTCTTGAAGTAGATTGGTGCTGCCAGGAGCAAATGTGTCTCATGGTCATGAAAAGTACTAAATTTTTAAAATATTTTAAATGATATATTCTGCATGTCTTTGAAAGGTTTGGAGAATAACTTTCTATCTGAAATGTATCTCTGTATATCTAGAAAACCTAACTAACATGACTACAAGGTTGACTCTCTATTAACCAGTATTTCTTAATTATTCTTACATTTTTAAAGGATCTGTGCAAACACAATACCTTAACCAAGAGCAGAAATATACATATACCAAAATTGACCTCAAATTTATATCAATAAACCAAGACCCATACCAATGCAAAATATTCATCTCTATAGCATATTTCCCTTTAAATGTAAACAAACATTTATTAAACAGTCATTTAGGGAATTTGGGTGTAGTTCTCTCTAAACTGCTTCCTACTTTTTTGGGGGGAGGGGACAAAGTAATTTTGGGCTGCTTGTTCATTCCTGGCTGCCCAGACTCAAAATAATCACACAGAAACAGTATTAAAACACTGCTTGACCAATAACTTAGGCATATTGCTAGCTAACTCTTATACCTTAAATTAACCCATCTCTATTAATCTGTGCATCACTATGAGGTAGTGGCCTACTGGCAAGGTTCTGGTGGGCTCCCGTGGGCATCTTTCTCCTTCAGTGGTTACATGGCATCCCCCTGACTCTGCCTTCTTTCCTCCTCTGCCTGGAAATCCCACCTTGCTCTATTCTGCTAAGCCATTGGCCAAAACAGTTTTTTTTCATTAACCAATAAAAGCAACACATATACAGAAGGACTTCCCACACTAGAATCTTGAATTTCACCAGAAACCCTAAGGGAGTATGGAGAGAAGCTGCCCCCATGGGGCTTTGAGATGATATTTTCCAGGCAGAACCGTAGGGTGGACTCCACCTTTTAAAGGTAAATACCACCACACTGGGGACAAAGCCTCCAACACATGAACTCTTGGGGAAAACCACATCCAAACTGCTGCACCCTGTGCCCTTGTGCAGCGTTCTTCCCTTGAAGGTCGGTAAAACCTGCATTAATTATGAACCATGACTATGTTACTTACTTGGCAACAGCACTTGGCAAAAGCTGTTAATGGTCCTAACCAGTTATTCAGAGATGATATTTTCCAGGCAGAACCAGAACCCTTTCATGGCAGAACATTTTTCCTAATAATGAGAGATCGAGTAATTGTATTTCAAGTCTGAAGGGCTTCAGGAAACTTGGAGAGAGTTCTCTCTTCCTAAAATACAGGGAACAATGAGGCCAGGACCTGAAAGACACCTCTAGGAGCCAGGACAGTCAGCCAGTATGAAAGCATGGTCCTCAACCATAAGGATCAAGAATTTTCCAAACTCCTGAGTAAAAAAGGCACAGATTTTGTCCAGCATTCCTGGACAGGATCCTGACCCAGCTTACCTTGATTTCAGTCTCATGTGAGCCAAAGTAGGTATGTCAGTCAAGCCTAGCAAGACATCTGACCACAGAACCCTAGCTTATAAATAGATACTGTCTTAGGTTGCTCAAATGTAATTGGTTGTATAGGAAAAAAATCACTAGAACAGAATTCTTGTTTGTAGATGTCCTTCCTATGATATCCTTCCTGTTTTTATTAGAAATTTCATGACTAATAACTAAGATAGGAGTCCACAGCCTTGGATAAAGACCCAGAGCCAGGCTAAGGAGGAAGAGTTGTACCCACTGGCAAGGACTTAATGTCTGCAGTCTGAGCCTCCACAGTCTGGCGGAGTCTTTGTGGGAAGGATGAAATCCAAGTCTGAGGGATGGTAGCATGAAGCCCACAGACCCCCAGTTATCAGACTCCAGAGGTCCCGTGTCAGTGACCAAGCCAGAACTTAACATCTTGACTCTTACACTCGGACACCACTGAGTCCAACAATTCCAGACAGTAGTAGACTCACTCTCTGTTAAAGGAGTCAGCCCCAAACTTCTGCCCACAGGATATAACCTTCTCCCTGTCTGCTTCCAGTCTGGGTTCATCTCTCAACTCCTCTGAACCTAGCTATACTCAAACAGTATCCCTTGTAAGACTGTATGCCTTGTTAGATGTAAGGATGGAACCCAATATACCAAAGACACTTGAACCAGGCTCCCAGTCTCCCGGAACATACCTAAGGCAGATAGGGCAGGAGCTCCCATACCTATTTATAGTATGAGTATTCTGAGACTCTTTGGCATAGAACAGAACACTTAGTACATAAAGGTAAGGCATTTTTTAGTCTCCCCACATCAGAAACTTTTGTTTAAGTCATCCACGTTACCTTAGTTATCTTCATCTGTCAACTTGACACAGCCTAGAGTCTTGAGGGAGAGCCTCAGTTAAAGAATTCCCAGATCATGTCAGTCATATCTGTAAAGGATGGTCTTGACTGAAGATTCACATAGGAGTGTACAGCCCATTGTGGGCAGCAACATCCCTAGGCAGATTTGCTTGGGCTACATAAGAAAGCTTGAGCCATTAAGCCAATAAAAAGGTTTGGTCCAGTCCCTACCTACAAGTGTCTGCCTTGAATTCCTGGCCTGACTTCCTTCAGTGATGGAGCATAAGCCAAATAAACCTTCCCATCTCAAGTTGCTCTTGGTTAAGAGTGTTTTATCACAACACTGCAACAGAAAAGCAAACTAGACACATATCCACTGGTAATAAATTCCTCAGAGGAAACAAGAGCCAGGCACATCTCGCATTATAAGGAAAATTATTTCTTAGGTATGAGGTTATATATTTATCATCAAATCAAGCAAAAAGAGATGGTTTGATTCCATGGTTCCTTATTAATTGTCTTATCAGCATGGATTTTCCATTTATCTAGCAGTAAATAGAAACCTCCCATGGCAATTGGTATTGCAAGCTTTTTTAGGACTGGTGATCTGTTCTTTATACAAGTTATGGTAATAATATTTTTACATTCCAGAGCCATATTATTAAATCTATACACTTCATAATTGGAGCTTGCTTCAGCTGTAACAAATGTGTTGCTCCTCGCTGCCTTTAAACGCTATCTGCCTTCAATTTATTTCATCTGCTAGTAACATCACTCTGCTATTTGGGACTGTGTATCTGATGCAGTTCTTCTGTCCCTTGAGGCTTTTCGTGCCTTATTTTAATTGTGTCACTTATAAGCAATGAATGATTAGTTTCTGATTTTATAGTTTTTGTTTCTTATGATTCTCTCCTCCCCTTTCTTTTTTTCTCCACGCCTCCCCTCTCTTTCCCTCCCCCTTTCCTCTCAATTTAAGCAGCCCCTGTTTCTTCTCTGCTTTTGAAATCATCTATTTTTTTTTTCCTCTTCTGGTAATTGGTACCTAACTTCCAATCCACAGAGTGAACTTTCTCCTTTCTCTCAGGGAACTTCAATGATTTGTTATTTCCTCTCTTCTTCAAAGTGCAGCATGGACTTTGCCAAACTTTAACCACTTCTTCATCCCTTTGCAGTGTGCTGTTTCTGTGTGGTTAGTCACACACACATGCACATGCACACACACGCACACACACGCACACAGCTTTTAATTTTTATAATCAAAAACAAATTATACACATGCTCTACATTAAGATCCAATGTCCACTTTAGCTTCCTTCCCCTTTGGGAAGGCAGGCAGCCTGTGTGCGCAGCTCTGACAGGTCCCATTTCTGTTCCTGACCCCATCAACCATTGCCAATCTCCCAACAGCACCAGTCTGCCTGCAGGTACCAGAACACAGTTTCGGGAAGTGATTACAGAGAGTACAAGTTGTGACTGGGGACCTATCACCTCTTCGGAAACCCTTCAGGAATTGGCCACTGAGCACGTTATTTGTGTCACACATAGACATACGGCACAGGTGCACAGCTGCGCTGTCTCCTTGACTCATGCTGACATTTTACAGGACTGTTTTAAAGAAGAGGCGTAAAGAAGTGGAAAATGTTCAGTCAGGCAAGCTCAAGCTACTCTTTCCAAGTCTCTTAAATGAGCCTTCTGTTTTCCGCATTTACATTACAGTATAATACATATACTAAGTTTTCCTCTGCTGGTTATTTTCCTCCATACTGGGTAAAACCAACCGCGGAAGACTTTGATATCTTGAAAACAAGTTTGAGAGGTTTTACTAAATAGATGCAACCTCACAGATTAAGATTGCTTTCTATTCTTATTGTTATCTTTCAGTTTTGTCTTATGCGAGAGTCAGGCAATCACTGTTTTTGAAGAGTATTCTGTTGTTGCCAGTCCATATTCTCCTGGAGTATCTGGGCAAGGGACAGAATCTGCTGTTACACTGACCTAAAGGTTGTATGCATGTAATGTATGTATGTATGTATGTATGTATGCATGTATGCATGGTATGCATGAATGTATCGTGTAAATAATTATTTATTCATTCATTTATTTAGCAAATTTGGTCATATCTAATTTAGGAATTCTGCATACAAAGCTACTAGGAACACGTATTTTATGTATGGGTAAGAATTGCTATTCACCTAGAATAGATACCCAGGAATGTTACCTGGGTCACGTGGCTACAGTATGTTCAGTTATATAATAAGCCAGCAAACTATTCTCCAAGTGGCTGAACAATTAAGTTTATCCCAGCAAGGCTTGAGATGCACAGCACCTCCATCCTTGCCAGTGTTTCTCACGGATTTTTTCATAACCAACATTTGCATTCTCCCCAGTGCATATCTTTCCAGTGTTTATTCGCCAACAATGTGACCTCTTCAGGGAAATGTCTCTTTTAAGGTTGTTTTAATTTTCTAATTAGTTTTTTATAAACTAAATCATTTTTGGCAACACCATACATATGTATAATGCATTCTCCAATCTATGTTTTTGTTTTTGACAAAGGATTTTCGAAGTCTTTGTCTATTCCAGGTATGAGTACTGGGTCAGCGCACGACTCATGGGCTTTCCCCTTTACATCTGAAATATGTTTTGACCAAATCTAGAATCTGAAGCTCATAACTCAACTTTCAACACCTAAAACAAACACGTTAAGCTAATTCCCTCTAACTCTATAGCTTCGGATGATGAGACCACGGGCATCTGTACAGGCAACGTGCCATTCCTCTCTGTCTGCTTTCAAGATGTTGTCTTTAGTTTTCAGGGGTTGGCTCTCATGCCTCTTCTTGGGAATTCGTTTGCTCGGTGTTTGTATTTTGGAGATCATCTAACTTAGGAGTCTGTATGTTCATGTCTTTTTCTGTATTTTGGAAGTTTTCAATCATTGTTCTTTGGAATACTTTGTAAGCCCTGTCTCCACTCCCACCACCACTGCTCCACTCTGGAACTCTGTTGACGCTAACATTAGACCTTTCCCAAGACTTCCCATTTTCTATTCCCAGTGACCATTCCTCTTTTCTCCAAACATATCAGGCACTACTGTTTGCTCCTCTCTCCCTGGACATCCCTCCGACACCACCTTTTGGGGTTCCCGGCTGCTTTATGAGCATCTCTGCTCAGCTGTGTCCGCTGGGACTTTCTTATATTCTCCAACTGCTAAGTTCTAAATTCTTGATTTTTTTTTTAAATTGAGACAGAGTCACACTGTGTAGCCCTGGCTTGACATGGAACTCACTAACTAGACTCACAGATATATGCCTTAACTCAGAGATCTGCCTGCCTCTGCCTCCCAAGTGTTGAGATTAAAGG
>NC_022013.1:58944875-58961250 GCF_000317375.1 Microtus ochrogaster
AACTAGCTCTTGTAGCCCAGGCTGGTCTCGAACTCACAGAGATCCACCTGCCTCTGCCTCCCGAGTGCTGGGATTAAAGGCTTACACCACCACCACCCAGCAGTCTCATAGCTTTGTGACATCTTTGAGATTGGTTAACACTCGGCACTTCTAGCTCTACACTCGCTCAAAGGTTCACTCTCATAGCTTACTTTTCAACATCTCTACCAAGGTGACAACTGTCTGGTCCTCTGTTTCATCCTTCCCTGGTCCTTTAGTCGTGTTCCTAAGTCTCCATTCTCCTTCTCATCTTTACTCACCTGGTGACTGACATTCACCGCTGGGGAGATCTCAGTGGTGTCAGCTTGGCGTCTCATCGTACTTTCCCATCATGTTGATGTTAGCATTCTCAAACCATGCCTTCCCATCTCCCCGCACTGGGGATTCCTATTGCTTTGCTAATAATTGACCTGACTTCTCATGTGTACCAGACCCCATCCCATGTCAGTCCATGGCATGGTTCTAACACTGGGAACATTTGGTAGGGAAGAGAGTTCACCTCTCTTTCCCTCCATTGCCGCAGCCATCCCATGCTTCACCACACCCCTGAGACTCCCTCATCTCAGAGGATACTGTCAGCATCCCTGGCTCTTGGTTTCACTCTGTCACTTGGCTCCCAGGGCAGGGTATGGACAGGACAGCAGCCTCTAGGCTGGCCAATCATTTAGAACTCTGCTTCCGTTGCCTCTGGACCATGGGTTCTACCCTTTCCAGCCACACAGTGTTGCATTTCCAGCTCATGTTTCTCTGTCCCCCCAGAGACACTTCAGCTGCAAAGTCAGGTCCTCTGCTGTCACGCTGCTAGTCCCCATCTGCCCTTCCATCTTTCTGCAGGTCTCATTCACCCCCTCTTCGGCCCCGTTCAGACCTGCATTTCTTCCTGTAACTTCCTCCAAAACCATTTTTATCCCTGGCCTCACACTCAGCCCCAACTCCTGACCCTTCTTTCCTGACATTTTTCTAGTCCACCTTGTCACCCGTCAACCCTGGATCAGCTACCACCTGTCTGTCTTTCTCTCCTGGCTATGCTGCCATGCAATGGCACGGCTTGGCCCCCTGACAAAGCAGTGCTCGCTCGCCTCCATGGCTCCACCACTGCAGATCCCCCAGCAGCTGTTCCCAATCTTCCTCCTCTTCCGGAGCCCTCAAGCCAGATCCCTCTTCCTGGACTCAGAGCAGATGAATGCGCATTATAATTTATCGAGAACTTCATTCAATAATGACGTTCTCACTTTCGCTCCCCTTCTCTGAATGTCTCTATCTCCCCCCAGTGTGTCTTTATCGGAGAAATATCCTTCCTCTTTTCAAGACAAACTTTCCCCGCTGGACTCTGGATCCTTCTCCTTCCTGATTCCTTCCTGACCTCCTTCCATTTCTCTGTCTCCTAGCTTCTTCCTGCTAAGTTTAATATTTAGTTTTATTAATAAATTCTTATGAAGTACAACATATTACACACATCTGATGTAGATATCCCCATGAATTTGGATAGATGAGTACACCTGTGATCTGTCACCATAGCCAAGTGAACATATTCATCATCACCACGAATGTTCTTTCATGGCTCTTTGTTTTTGCAGGAACACAGTGTGAAATCTACCTCATAACATTTCAGAGTGCACACTAGTACATTCACGTGGGTTTCTAGAACTTAACTCATCTTGCATAATAGAAACATTATGCCAGTAAAAAAAAATCATTTCTATTTTCCCCCATCTTTGAGCCCATGGCAACCCCCATTTCATTCTCTGCTTTCTTGTGGTGGATTGTTGTAGATACGTCACATAAATGAAATAATGAAGAATTCATGACTTACTTGACTTCCATTATCCATGTCACGGTTACAGCATATTTCCTTTGTCATTGATTGATCAGTGGATAAAACCATGGAATTGTGTATGTTGTGGGGTCATGAAAATGTGAGTGATGGAGACAGTTACTAACAAGGGGGTTCCCAAGATACAGAGGTGGAGTGAGGAGGTTTGTGTCAGGGTTTCCTGTCTTACTACTATGACATCCTGAGCATATGGGTGAAGATACCTCATCAAGATTCTGCCTTCAATTCTTTTGGAGAAATATCTAGAAATAGGATCATACAGCAGCTGTTTGCGTTTCACACCACCATAGTGGCTGTTCCACTCTGGGGTCCCGACCACAACAGTTCTGTGTCCTCCATACCCTTAGCAGCTATTTTTAACCTTTTGTCCTTTCTGTAGTGGTCATCACAACCGGCGTCAAGTTAGGTGTCTCTCTGTGGATTTGACCTGCATTTTACTTATGACCATGACAGTGAGCCCTTGCTGGTCATCTGGATATCTTCACTGGAGAAACACCTGTTCAAGTCTCTTGTTCATTTGTAACTAGGCCATTTGGGTTTTGGCTGTTGACTTGTAGATTCAAACATATTTTAGATATTGACTTCTTATCAGATAGATGGTTTTCAAATATTTTCTCCTGTCCCACAGACTGCCTCTTCACTCTGTTGGACTTCTTTATTTTCTGTGAAGAAATGGTGCCATTTGGTGTAGTACCACTTAACTAGTAGAGTCTTGTTACCAGTGATTTCTCTTTTTAATCTCGAACCCCAAAAGTCATCCAGAACCAATGTCGCGAGTATTTTTCCTTACATCTTCTTTGAGGTGCTTCAGATCTAAATCTTCAGCGTGTTTAGACTTGGGTTTTGCTTATGATGTGCAAGAGGGGCCCAATCTCATTCCTCTTTTGTGCATATTCAGGTGTTCCTGTATTTGTTAAGAATCCTCTATTTTGACAGAACTCTTCCACACAATTCATGGAAACAAAGTTTATTTATGAGATTAAATGATAAATTCAGCACTTACTGCTTCTTGAGTGTCTTCCATTTTCCCTTGGCCCTCGGGTCCGGTGGTTGGGTCCTCAGATCTCCTGAAAGTCATATGTACGTTTCCCTTCCTTGTTCTCATTCGCCACAGCCGGTTACACACACAGCTGTCCATCAGTCTCCGAGCAGAAGTGCATCATGGGTCCAGTTCCACTCTGCCTTCCCTCTATCCACCCATCTCCAATCCTACGGTCCGTGATCCCCTTAACCAGGGTAGCAGGGAAACGGAAATGCTTCCAGACTGTAGGTATCACCCACCCCAGGTAGCCTGTATGTTACTACCCCATCCATCACTCTACAGCAACATATTTGAGTGTGAACAGAGAAGGATGCTGTCTTAGCCTGGTGTTGCCACAGCAGGTTACAGGGAGGGCCCTCTTCTTAGGCAGTAGGAAGCAGCGTGCAGAACAAGCAAGTTAGACTCTGAGTTAAAGGATATGGTGGTTTGCTGCTCTGCAAACCTTTTTGCTGGTTTACATTTGAAGGACTCTCAGTAAGGATATTCTTTCTCCCCAGGGAGGAAAACAAGGCACACAGATTTTGGGGGAGATCATTATTGCTAGCGATTTTGTTTTTGCTTATCTGTTTTTGTGATTTACTTACTTTTTTTTCAGGCTCATGGGATTAGTGGTTTTGAAACACATAAGTGCTTTAGGGGGAGCTAAAGCTCTCCTTACGCAGATGGGACTCAACATCCGGCAGGTCCATAACCTATTTCACGGATGTGCAACTACCCCAACCTCAAAATCTGACAGCCATTGCTCTTGGATGCTAATATGTTCCACCTGTTCCTTCTTGTGGGTCACCCCAGAGACATAAGCTAAGTGACCCCTCCTTCCCACCCCCTCCTACCAGTTTCAACTGAGCCAATCAGTTTGAGGTTCTCTGAGTAAAGGCAATTTCTCACACTTTCATGATTTTGCTTCCCAGTACTGAAACTGCAGACAGGTGGTTTTTGAAACGTATGTATTTGAATCTTCCCTATAACCTTGAGAATACCACATACATAGAAGACACTATATTGACTTCTGCCTATAAGACTGCTCCAGAAAAGAAGGGAAAACCCAAAGAGAGAATATAGGATGTGTGGATGGATGGATCGATGGATATATGGATGGATAGATGCGTGGGTGCATGGATGGATGAATGGAGGGATGGATGAATAATTTGGAATATCCATATTGGAAACTCTTATCTGATGAGAAGTAAAATATGTGGCATGATGAAGATTCCTTTCTTGACTGACTCCTTAGTCTCTGTGAAACCTGCTCTTCCAGTGAGACCTTGCTGAATTTTCTAGACTAGGAATACTTCCCTCAACCCTTGATATCAACCAAGTGCCTCTGAACAATTCCCTGTCCACTGATCCCTCCTAATGCCCTTTGACTCTAACTCTCAACTAGCTTTGCTCTATGTGGAGCTGAGCTCCATCTACTTTGTTCTCAAGCAGTAGCTTGAATAGAAAGAGCCCCTTTGCCACTTGATTTCTTCTTGATAGATAAGAAGTGTGCCTACAATCTGGCCTAGGTGTCCTTAAGTTACATGGTGTTTCTCTTTCCGCGTACTTTCCGATGAAGGGGCCACAGTCTTCAGCAGCAAAGTCTCATTGATCCAAGTTTGTCATCTCAGCTTAGAGATGCCAGAATAAGAATGGGCTTGAGGCGGGCAAGTCACTGGGCACAGGAGTTGAACACTGGTTCAGTTGTCACAGCACACCCGGGTTTGTGCTAAGCCTTCTGACCAGTGAGCTCATCTGGTCTTGACCACCTCCTACTTTAACAACAGACACCCATCCCTGGAGCCCGTTAGCAGGAGCTGATCTAGTCTGAGCTCCGTACAGCAGGGCAATGGCTTCCCTGAGAAAGCATAAGTTGCCAGTCCTGAGTGAGGCCTAGCATCATTGCCTTGTCCACAGCTTGTCCGTAAAGACCCGTCAAAGGTCTAGTCCATATCTCCCAGGCAGGAAAAATTGTACCTCTCAAAATGATACCAGTTTTCATGTATTAAGGAGGAAGTAACTTATGGTGGCTCTCCCCCAAGACCATTTACAGCTCACACCAAATATGGAGTTTCCTCCTCAGTGAATGAGCCTCTGGAAAAGGCTGTGCTCACTGAGATGAGAAAGTAGTTGTTGGGCACCTTTGGGGTCACAGACAAGAAGTATGTTGCCCATACACCTGGGCCAGGAATAGGTGCTTACAGATTTAGAAGGGGACAAGAAAGTTCCACATTGAGTTCTGTAACAAACACTTGTCTATGAACGCTCAGACACCACAAACCCGAGCTGATCTGGAGAGAAAACTGACTTTCTGTCCCATGCCATGGAGAGTACTATGCTCTAGCAACTGATCAACCTTCCCAGATACACCCCAGCAACAAGGGTTATGCCTGGTTCTTGCTGGTGAGGCTGAGTAGGGGTGGATGGCTATAGCAGAGTCAAAACCTCACCTTCCAAGCTTTCCCAAGCAAAGCTCTGGAGGCAAAAACACCTCCTGGTTGTTCTCATTCCCCAAATGGCTATGTTTTATGATGTGTTAAGTTTGGGGGAAAGAGAGAGTTCCTCCAGCTGTGGCGTCCTCCCAGCTGAAGGCATTCCAGGCTTGGAGATTTATGACCTGCTGAGTGCCAACAGCCCACTGGCTCCACCAGAGGACCTGGGAGTACAGTGGATTGCCAGAACTCTGTACCCAGCCCTGCAGGGACTATAACTATGGCTCCCAAGCCAAGGCGTATCCTCTGTGGGCTCCTGATTTATACATGCTTGTAACCTGTTTTGTCCTGTCACTGGTAATCTGTAGGATGTTGTGGTGGTTTGAAAGAAAATGGCCCCCAAAGAGAGTGGTACTGTGTGGCCTTATTGGAGTGGGTGTGGGGTTGTTGGAGGAAGGTATGTCACTCTGGGGACAGGATTTGAGGTCTCTTTTTTAAGGTTCACTCAGTCTGACAGCCGACTTCCTGTTGCCTGCACGTTGTGGGACATTTGGCTTTGTCTCCAGAACCAAGCTTGCCTCCATGCCGCCATGCTCCCCGCCATGATGTTAATGGACCAAACCTCTCAACTGTAAGCAAGCCACCACAATTAAATGTTTCCTTTATAAGACTTACCATGTTCTTGGTGTCTCTTTAGAGTGACAGTAACCCTAACTAAGATAGACACGGCTTAGAAGAAGGCCTGAATTCCTTGATCCCAAGGCACTGATGTTATAAGTTGCCTTTCCCTTCCTCAGGACCATGGGGAGGGTGGCAGCCTCTAATGAGCCTTATTGTCAGTATCCCACTCCCTAATCTACTCATGAGATTCACCCCCCACACACACACTCAAGATTCCTTTCACAGAAGGCAGAATGCCATACTAAGAAATCAGACTTTGCAGTGGCCCAGCCTGGGCTTCCTGAGGTGGGACTCTTGCCAGCTCTTGAGGATGGCTTCTTCCTTAAGAGTGTACCTGAGAAACAAGCCACCCTAGAAGGCATGTACAATGCCTACTGTGTCAGGGTGCATGTATGATGATGCCTGATGCATGTGTGTGAGACAGGGAGGAAGGAGCGAGGTGGGAGAGTGGTGGCAGGAAGAATGGCCCAGCTAAGGTCACATCCAGAGTCCTCCTTCTGTGATGGTGCAGATCTTACCTGCTAAAGTCTCACTTGCAGACCCCCTCACCTTGTAGGCTGTCTGTACTTCCTGTAGGTTGGGGAAGGTGAGAAAGAAGGCCGTTCCTACCGCCCATAGCAGGGCTGTGGAAGTCATGTGACAATACGGCAGGTAAACAGGAAGTGCACACAGAAAGCGCCTGGCCATGCTCCTGTCAGCAGAAGTCAGTTGTGTCTCCGTTTCTAACTTTACATAGAAAAGGTCCCCTGAGAGGACATTTTGATTGCTATACACACCATATACCAATAGCCATGCCCTGGATTTGCCCATCTTTAGGGACAGCCTGACCCCATTGAGAGAGGCTGAGCTCTGATCTCCAGGTGGAAAGAAAAAGAGCAGCAGCATCCGGTTCTGGCCAGCTAAGGTAATTGAGCCTGCCAGGCCTCAAGTCCTCCAAAGGCCAGCAAATCTCCCTTGAGGTTTGCCATGTGTTCCCTGGGAGACGCTGGCTAGGAAGGGCTCCTGGGATCCTACAAAACAGTTCTTTGCAGGAAGCACACCCTTAAAGCCCACGAGGACAGCACTGCTCTCCCCAACAGGTCATACAGGGAACAGGCTAATATTTAGTTAATCTGAGCTCACCCTGCTGCCTGTTTTCATTAACATTTATTCATTCAGTTATATAACAAATGTGTCAGATCCAGAAAATACACTAGGCAGCAAAAATACAGAATCAATGTGCCACAGTTGGAAATTTTCTTGACCCAAGAATTAAGCTTATTATTAATTCAATGATCAACTTGTAAAATTGTGGTCTGTTGTTCTGAGGGCTGGTCGTCAGAGGAATTCCTACCTGAGTAATTAGACAATAAAGGTCCTGGTAGTTGGCTCGGCTGGTCTGAGCCCTAGTGGGTGCTGGTCTCTGCTTGTTCATTAGAAATTATTATAGATGCCCCTTGACTTATGGTGGCGTCATTCCCCTATGTAAGTTATATCATCAGTCTCAAATGCATTGAATAGCTCAACCTCTGACCATCCCAGCTCTGCCTAACCCACCTTAAATATCGTGCATAAGCCTGCTGTTGTTGGACAAGATCATCTCCAGCAAGCTTACTGGATAATGACACATTGAGTGTCTTATGTAATTTATTGAGTGTAGTAACAAACATGACAAGCAAATGGGCTTTCTGGGTACTTTCACACCATCATACAGCTGGAAATTGTGCTGTACAATCATTGTAATTATGGGATCATCTGTGCATGACCAAGAGGAAGACAGATGTAAGCGACACAGCGAGCCAGCTCCCTTGGCCCTGCACCCTTCCTTCCTAACAGCCAGAAAGAGGCCAAGGCTTTCTCCTAACAAGAGTGGGTTCTAACTTTGGCTAGAACAATACTGGCCAGAGAAAATCATGTCACCGAGCTTGCCATGGCTTGTTACTAATGTCTGTCAGAAAAAAAGACAGGCAATTCAACTTGATGAAATCTCAGTCCTACATGGAGGAGCTCCCTTATGAGCCACACCTGCTAAGAAAAGAAGGGATCTGTACAGGGTCAAGGCAACACCACAATGACAGCAAGCCAGGCAAGAGTCAAGGTTTCCTCGCCGTAGCAGTGCTGTTAGGCAGACGGCCACATTGTGACCTTTCTGGTAACAGATGGTCCCAGAAAACTCAAGCTGAGCTAGGAAGCTAGTTCTTAGCATTTTTACTGTAGTTTTTCCACACTTAGAAATTGCCATCGGGCTACAGTTGCCTGTGGTACTCATACAGAACAATACTGCACAGGTGGGCAACCTAGGAGCCATAGTGGTATCATTCAGCCTGAGTGCACAGCAGGCTATACCATCTAACTGTGTATGTGACTCTGAGATGCTTGCACAGCCATGCAGTTCTAAGAGTGAGTCCTGGTTCTTAAGTGACACAGGGCTGTACTGAGGAAGGACCACACACACTGCATAGCCACTGTCTTGATTAAGGAACCACCTCTTCCCTCGCTCCTCTTTTTGATTTCCTGCTTCTAACGTTCTTGCTGAGTGGGCTGTCCCTGGTACTGTCCAGAGAGAACAGTTCCTTTTCTACAGTTCCGTGTGGTACCACCTTTTCCAGCTTTCTGAGATACACCAGGCAGGGAGATGTGATGACTAATTTTCATTGTCAACACATTGAGAAAGAGGAAGCGTCAACTGAAGAATTTCTTCCATCAGATTGGTCCATGGCATGTGTGGGGGCCTTTCCTTGACTGCTAATTAATGTCGGAGGGCCCAGCCCACTGTGGATGGTACCATTCCTAAACAAGCAGGTGTGAGCTGTATAAGAAAGGCAGCTGAAGGTGAGCATGGGAATAAACCAATAAGAAGCATCCCTCCATCCTTCCTTCCTAACTCCCCTCAAAGATGGACTGTGACCTGGAAGCATAAGACGAAATAAAACCTTTGCTCCCCAAGTTGCTTGTAGTCATGGCACTGAGCAGAGTAACAGAAAGTCAACCAGGAGTGGGGCTTTGTGATATTTAAGCCATCACACACAAAGGGCACCATCCAATGGAAGACGATTTATTTTAACCAGCAAATCTTTTGGCTCTCATCTATCAGCAGAAGGGGCTAAGCAAAACAAGCATTCTAAAATTTGAAGGATTAAATGAACATATTTCTGCAGGGCCTGTATGAATGCCAAGGTGAGTAAAATCTGACCCTGTTACAGTGTATTATGGAGAGCTTTCCTCTAGTAAGAGATGTCTCGGGAAGACCTGGGTCCCAGGCGCTGGCCCATCTGTCAACTGTCTCTTTAACCATCCTGGCTGGCACTGCATAGTGAAAATTCAAATGCGTCTCTTGCCATTCCACATAAAAGGAAAGTCCCTATGGCCTCTTGTGACAACATTGCTCTATTTATTCTTTACTCTGGCGAGGTGCTTGGCTTTTTTAGAGGCAAAGGAGAAATGATGGTGTCTGTAAGAAATTACATGATGAAAATAAGGTCTCTCTGTATTTGTTCTGTGAACTGAAGCTCAGGGGGCAGGAGGGGTAGGTAGCCATAAAATTGAAGGACTCATTAGAATTTTTTGACTGTGCTGAGCTGAATGTCACAGGTCCAGAGCCAAATTATCTCATACAATCTTTAGTCTCCTAACAAACACTCATTGTCCACCTGTGTGCTCAACCTGACATCCTTTCAACTATCAGATTATCTCTTTGGGGTATATTAACAGGCCATTAGAGTCTACCAGCCCCAATGCTAATAACATCGTCAGAAAGCAGTACACCCTACAGCTCCCCCTTGCTGTAACCTACTTCACTAAAGTCCCCATTTACATATTGGGAATGCCTCGACTTCAGACTTTGGGTTGTGCAACCACTTCTACATTGGAACACATTATTTGGGGCACCCCAAATCCATGCTTCTGGGCCACAATATGTGGCTCCAGAACAATCTTTCTCCTGTTCCCTTTAAAGTGAAAGCTATGTTTTGTACCGACAGTTCTACTCATTTACAATATGAACTACTTGGAACAGGACGGGGACATACAGAGGCCCTTGTTGCTGCGGATATTTAGAGATAACAGCAAAATCCAAGCTGCCCCTGATGACTGGGGATGTGACTCATGCACGGAAAGCATGTGTCTAGAAAAGTAAAAGAGAAACAAAACAACCCCAAATCAGAGCTGCAGGTGAACGAACTATCCCTGTGCCCAGCCAGAACTAACTGGTAGAGAGAAGGGCTGCTGTTCCCTGGAATAACAGGAAAGCTGCTCAGGAATCCAAACAGAAAGGAAATCAACAGCCCATGGCTGAGCATCCCCACCAGATAGGAACGACACTGAGGCTTCCACAAGACTGAGCAGAGACCGGCCTGCAATGACAGTAGCGGCGAAACAAAAGGAGTTGCAGCAAGAAGACAGTGCATGGGGGCAGGGCTAGGGATATTCTTATTTATTATCCAACCTTCCTGCTGGCTCACTAAGAAGGAATCAGTGAACTGTACTCTGTGCATGAAATGTGTATTCAATACTTAACATTCAATGTTAAGAGAAAAGGAAATGACATTTCAAGACCTCCAAGAGAGGAAAGATTTGGCACATGAATTTGACACGGATCTAAAGCAGCACCCACACAAAGACAGCCCACATATGCAATCAAAGAAGACAGAGATTAGCATCCCACTTTGAGAAAGGGACTGAAGGATGAGCTCCAGACAAACAAGCCCTGCATCGTGCCGACCTCAGCAACAAAGTCAAATATGGGGTGTTTGTCAGCTGCTTGACCTGCTCATCCCTGTTCCTACTGCTGTAATTCCATACTGTTGACCAGGAGACCTGGCACTCTTGATAAGCCCTGTCCTTATAAGTGTTCCAGGTGGGAAGACACTAACACTGGAACACCAAGAGAAATGATGCAGTGTTTCCAAACCCTTGCAATCATGAGGCCATTCTCTTGTGGACAGTTCTGGAGGAATGGGTCTGTTATGCAGGATTAGCTGAAGATCTGTTACATTTGTTTGTGCTGTGGGACATTTGTTTAATGATGTGAAGATGTGTTGTGTTCTTTTATATTGCATTTGTTTAATTCTGTGAAGCTCTATTACTTTACCCATCTAAAACACATGATTGGGCTGATAAAGAGTTGAACAGCCAATAGCAAGGCAGGAGAAAGGATAGGCAGGGCTGGCAGGCAGAGAAAATAAATAGGAGGAGAAATCTTGAGGAGCTAGAAAAGGAAAGGAGGACTCCAGGGACCAGCCACCCCGCTACACAGCAAGCCATGGAGTAGAAGGAAAGAAAGGAATACAGAATAGAGAAAGAAGCAAAAGACAGACAGGATAATTTAAGGAAAGCTGGCTAGAAACAGCCCAAGCTAAGGGCAGTTGTCTATAAGAATCCGCCTTCGTCGATGAAAGGAGACAGAGACAGAGTCCCACATTGGAGCACCAGACTGAAATCCCAAGGTCCAAATCAGGAGCAGAAGGAGGGGGAGCACGAGCAAGGAACTCAGGACCGCGAGGGGTGCACCCACACACTGAGACAATGGGGATGTTCTATCGGGAACTCACCAAGGCCAGCTGGACTGGGTCTGAAAAAGCATGGGATAAAACCGGACTCGCTGAACATAGCGGACAATGAGGATTCATGAGAAGTCAAGAACAATGGTACGTGGTTTTGAATCTACTGCACGTACTGGCTTTGTGGGAGCCTAGGCTGTTTGGATGCTCACCTTACTAGACCTGGAAAGAGGTGGGAGGTCCTTGGATTTCCCACAGGGCAGGGAACCCTGACTGCTCTTCGGGCTGATGAGGGAGGGGGAGTTTATTGGGAGAGGGGGAGGGAAATGGGAGGCGGTGGCAAGGCAGAAATCTTTAATAAATAAATAAATTTAGAAAAAAGAATCCGCCTTTGTGTATTTATCTGGGAACTGGGTGGCAGGTCCCCCAAAGAGCAAAGAGTAAAAAAATCCCTTACATGGGTCTGTACAATATGCCTCAGTGTTGGTGTTTGGGGGTCATACACTCACCTCAGAAACAAACTCCAAACTTGGCATAAGACTCCAGGGCCTTTCATGTGACACTTCCTGAAGACCCACTATGGGACCATTATGCTGGGCACGTGACTCGAAGCCAAGCGAAGTATGGGTAAATCTTTGCAAAGATCACGGGAAAGACGTAAGTGACAAACTATGTAAGGTGCTTACTAAAGCGAGTTCACGAACAAATCAGTCACAAGACTGTAAGGGGGAAGAGACACAAATTATGATGCTTCGCAAATTCGTCATATTTCCCGACGTCCCTCACCTCTGACAGGACAGGGCTGGTGGCAGGAATGGTGCATGGTACTGCTTACCCTGTGTAGAAGGCAGGTGTTGGGTAAAGTGCAGGGAACATGGCCAGAGCACCTACTCTGGCATGAAGGCCTGTGCGTGCAGGTGACAAGGGCTGAGAGTCACCACCCACATGGTCCTCAGTGCAGCACGGAGTCACACCCTGGTAAGCCCATCACAGGCTGAAAATGCATTGGATCAACCTAACTTACTGAGCATTCATGCTTAGTGGCACAGCGCTGTAGGGTACAAAACATTCCTCCCTACTGATCACAGGGCTGGCCATGGGTGCTGGCTTCCTCAGCTGCCCAGCATCTTGAGTGACACAGAGTGCATCCTATCTAAACTCCAAGTGCCGAGTAAGATTTCTATTGACTATGCACTGCCTTTGCGGTTAATGTGTAAAATAATAAAACAATGATAATGACAATAAAATAATAATAATAATAATGTTCAACAGTTATGGCTGGGTGGTGGATCAACAGAGCATCTGTCCAGCCAGGGTAGAACAAGACCACGAGCTTCTCATCCACATACAAGCCTCTCCCCACTGACACTCCCAGGATTACGGTCATTCTGAAGATCCCTGTCTCTACTCACAGCACCTTCTCTCTTGTCCAGTGGGTCCTGGTCCTGAGTACCTCTTGGGACACTTTCCAGTCACCTCTGGCCTCTCGTCAATAAGCGACAATCGCCTGTGTCCTCATCCTCAGTCATGAGCCATGCACTCTTTTCTCATTGAGACCCAGAAGCAGCCAAGGAGTTGGAACCCCAGGCGTTCGTGTAGCCGCCCTACTTTGCTTTTACTTTTACCACTGCACCCGCCCTTCCCTGACTTGACATTGTTAGCAGGACCACTGTAAAGCTCCCTGATTTGGGGTCAACTATGACAGTTCTTGAAAATGAAGGAATTTGTTCTCTGGACTTTTGCCCTCCTGGCCCTATTAGTCAGGAGACATGCTTGTCCATCCCCTCACGTAAACTTCCCATTTCTAGGCTACCCCTCATAACAGCTAACTTCTAGCCCAAACACAACTTCGGTGTCCTTCCCACTCCCATCACTGAAACCTATAAGAGACCCCTGAACTCTGCCGTGTGGACCCCAACTTTCCTCAGAGCCCCTGCCATGCTGCTGTCTGCTTGTTTCTGCCATGGATACCTCTTCTAATACATGTCCTTGCTCAAAGAACGATCTGCCTCCATGTTCCCCTTAAACCCCACATTTGAAACCCTTCAGACCCAGTAGCCAAAGGTCTAGATTCAGATAAACAGAAGCAACCCAGCTTCAGGGTGAACCTGCCTTTAAAAGCCCTTATGCCGAGGCCTTGGTTCTGCCAGGAGCCTTGGCGGTCTCTACCTGCTGGACAAATCTCTCCCACAGGACTTCACTGTGAGGTTAGGGTTCACCACTGTGCTCTGATCCTACAGGAAGTCGATTTCTGTGTAGCTCTGAGAGCAGCCATAAGTGGCAAGGGGCCCAGGTATTGTTTTCCAGAGACATTGGAAATTGACATGTATGCCAATATTGACGAGTATGCCAGCTTGTCAGAGGCCATGGGAGTTCCAGCAGATGACAGCTAGTGTTCAGATGTCAACCCACCAGAGGAGTGACTTTCTGATGGAGGAGAACCCCATTCGGAAAAGGCCTGTAGGACCACTGACCCTGGAAACTTGCTCCTGTCTGTAATTTCACGTGTGCAAAAGCAGCTATCGTGTCTTCCAGGTACTTGTAAATGAATCCCAAGTTAAAAACTTTACAGATATGCACAAGGTCAGAATTGCAGATGTATAACCAAGATTAACACAAAGCAACTTAAAAACTCATGCCAATTCTTCACTTGCCAAGTCCGGCTGGTAAAAATACCTATGTCTCCCAGCTTGTCTCACGGAGTACTGTGCCCCCAGCCTCTGGTCACAGTCTTACGCCAGGAACCTTGAAACCTTCCATTGCTATGGTAAATGGCTCTGCTCTTATTGTTTATCTAAGGAATGAGCTATGACCAATGAGATGTAACTCTTGTAGCTTTTATTCTTATTGCCTCAAGCCTCCTTTAAAATGTGTACTTATGCTAGGTGAACAAAGAAGCAAGGAAGAATTGAAACAGAGAATTGGAGCTAAAGAGAAATAGAGTTGATTAGAGCAAGGGAATTAGAACTGCAGAATAATAAAGTGACCATCAAATCTTAGGTGACGTTATTGCAGAATTTTTGCTCCTGAGAACTCTTCTCTGAGTTGCTCTGGGTTGTGGCTTGGGAGCTAGACATTCAGTCCACTAATCCAGCCCAGCATCCCTGCAGGCCCCAGCATGGCAATCCTTGGTGGCAGTCACAACAAACTAAAGGGTGCATGTTTGTTGTGTGGGACCAGTACTGCTTAGCCTCTCTCATTTGGCCTTGGTCAACTTTCTCCTTCATACCAGCAGAATCCCTGGGAAATGAGTGTTTTGGAAGTACTTACTGGAAGAGTACTTCATTGGAAGATCATGTGCTTTGCTAAAGATGGATATTTTGCAGAATGAAACACTGCCACTATCTACATTTGAGTTTAGCCTCTGAAGAGCTTTTTGTACATTGAGTTGATAAAGGAAATGCTTCTTCCCTACCAGAGAGATATAGCAGTGTGTGTCATGGGTACTCTAAGGGGTAGGTTAATCAAATCCACTCATTTATCTATGAAAGAGTCTCAGGCTCATCACCAGCCTGACTGTGTGGTAGAGTTTTCCTACCCTCACCCCATCCATTCTTTAGAAGGCATGAGAGATACTCGAGTTGTAAGAGACAAGGCTTCAGTTTTAATAAACGCCTGTGGTATATTTGCTTCTGCTTGAAGGTGGCATCTGGCAGATCAATGTAATTCCCTGCTATTCTTAGTTTTCTAAGACTCCTTTTCAACATTAAAGATGGGTAACATGTTGGAGTCAAATATTTCTCTGTGATCTACTGAGCTGTACAGAGGGAGGACTCTCAGCAGCACTCTCTGATATACCACTTGTGCATAAATATCAGTCTTCTAAGATGAAATCCCGGACTCTTAATCTCTCACTGGAAATTATTTTTATATTTCTTTTAGTTGTAAACCTTTACTATCAAAAAGACTGACAGTAAGCTAAGTTTCCCATCACATTATTTTTGAATAGATAACCCAAGGATTTTTAATTTGTTTCAAACTTCAGTAACTTCACTAGAGAAGCCTTTGTTATTTATTCTTCCTCATGTGACATCCTCAGGGACATATTATAAACCTTCAATACAAAGATTTAAATATTTTATTTCAGGAATATTTGAATGACTATTCAAAACTGTCCTAGGCAGAGGCAGGTGGATCTCTGTGAGTTTGAGGCCAGCCTGGACTACAAGAGCTAGTTCCAGGACAGCCAGGACTGTTACACAGATAAACCCTATCTCAAAAAAACAAAAACAAAGACAAAAAAAACAAAAACCTGTTCTTTGGTGGTGCATTTGTCCTGACCCTTGCTTTGTGCCTTTAGAACCAATTATCTGTATGCTGGTTGTCTTAGAGAACTTTTGGTCACTGTGACAAAACACTATGACTACAAGCAAGTTATAAAAGAGTTTTTTGGGGGCTTGCAGTTTCAGAAGAATCCACAATGGTGGGGAAAGCTGTAGGATCAGGAAGCTGGCTAAGTATATTTTATATGCACACAAAAAGCAGAGAGAGGTCATGAGGTAAGTCTATAAATTCTCAAAGACCTGCCCCCAACACCACCCTGTGAATACTTCCTCCAGCAAGACTTCATGTACCAAAAACTGGGGGACAAGGGTCTGGACTGATGCATCTATAGGGGACACTTCTCATTCAAACCCCACACTCAGACTGAGATTTTTTTTTCAGGAATATTCTTTCAATCGCTCCTCAGAGTTGTTCTTGAGTATTAAACCCTCACTTTGGTTATGTCTCTAAGACCTATCTTCTATGGCCTTGTCCTGCTCACCTGCCCTCCTCACCTGTCCTCCTCACCTGCTCTCCTCACCTGCCCTCCTCACCTGTCCTCCTCACCTGTCCTCCTCACTTGCTCTCCTCACCTGCCCTCCTCACCTGCCCTCCTCACCTGCCCTCC
>NC_022013.1:58961350-58979429 GCF_000317375.1 Microtus ochrogaster
CCCTCCTCACCTGTCCTCCTCACCTGTCCTCCTCACCTGCTCTCCTCACCTGCTCTCCTCACCTGCCCTCCTCACCTGCCCTCCTCACCTGTCCTGCTCACCTGCCCTCCTCACCTGCCCTCCTCACCTGTCCTCCTCACCTGTCCTCCTCACCTGCCCTCCTCACCTGCCCTTGGTGATTATTATGATTCATAAATTCTGCTTTCCTGTCCAGTGTTAATGTTTCTTCATAAGGTGACAGTTGCTGATTTTTTTTCTGTTTTTGTTTGCTTGAACTAAATTTGATTTTTTCTGTTTAGGCTGCTCTTCAGGTCCTACATGACTTTTCTAATGTGTCTGTGTAAATGTTT
The DNA here is from genome assembly GCF_000317375.1 of Microtus ochrogaster. Taxonomy (NCBI): domain Eukaryota; kingdom Metazoa; phylum Chordata; class Mammalia; order Rodentia; family Cricetidae; genus Microtus; species Microtus ochrogaster. Next base: position 58,961,701 of record NC_022013.1, read on the forward strand.
TTGAAGATGGGCTACAGTTTGTCTGATTTTTAAAAACTATTTTTATTTTTCCCCAACATAATATTTTTATTAATTACTTGAAAATTTTATAAAACAAACCCACATCACACTTGCACACCCTCCCCCAGGTTCACCTTCCCACCCTGTTCCCTCCCTAAACAAACAAACTACCAAAAACCAAACCTACCAAGTTCATTTTGTGTTGCCCATCTATCACTGGAGTGTAGTCAAACTCCCAGTGGCCAGCTCCAAAACCGAATCCTTTGCGGTCCCCACCCCTGCTAGGAGTCATTAACAATGAAGAGCTACATTTCAGCATCTTTATCACAGGTTTAAGGACTCCCTTCAATGTCTTCCAGTCTAGACTGGTTCTTTCTTGTTGGGGAGGGGAGAAGAGGTTCTCACAGAGCCTTCACTATCTCAATTAGGAGTCTACAGTCGTTGATTCCACTGCAAACGAAGCTTTCCTGCTCACAGAAGCCAGTAGGCAGCATGGACTTGTGTATGGTTTCTGGCTACAGCACAGATCATGGACAACAACAGTTTCTGGGAGTAGCATGGATCATGGACAGCAGCATGGCTCCTGGTGACAGAAAGGACTACTGAAGTCTTTTGAGGAGACTTAATCCAGAAAGTGAGACATTCTTCATCTTGCTATCTTGTTGCTCAGTGTCGGGGTCAGGGTGATCAGCCTCTGGGTAGTGTACCCTCAATGGCAGTACCATGAGCATCCTGGGCATGGCAGTAGTGTGTGTTCTCCTCCCCCAAGCCAGCGAGCAGCAAGGCCAGCAGCAGCAGGTGCTCCATGCCCTGGGCTGGGCCTTCAGATCCAACTGCCACATTGACCTAGTGGGCGGTGACTGGACAAGGTGGGCCTGAGCCTCCTGGCAGCCTGAGAACGAGGTCTACTCAGCATGCGACATGCTCCTTTGTCAACTGCCAAGTCTCTGGTTCCCCTTTTCTCCACAGTGGGCACTGACATCTTTTTTCCCAGTCCCATGAAACCAATTTTTAGAAGCATCTTCCCATGAGATCTGTCATTTTTTGGTTGTTCTATAGATATTGTATGCTTTGCCAGCTCATCCTCCACCATCTCACTCTGAGAAGCCTCCCTGAGTCTCTCTGGCTCATCAAAGCTGCCCTGTAGCCCCTTGGTTGCTGGCAGCCACCAATACATTCTTTGTAATAGAAAAACCCCAAGTCATGTTCCTTGCCACTGGACAGTGCTCTGGCTCAGGCTCGGGCTCCAGTGCATCTCCTCCATAGTGGCTGCAAGGCTGAGAGCAAAGGCGGGCGAGGTTTTTTGTTGTTGTTTTTATTGAATCATACATTTTTATCCACTTCTCTCTCTTCCTCTCCCTCCGCTTCTACCCACTCCCATGACCCCCATGCTCCCAATTTACTCGGAAGTTTTTTTTTCTCCTTCCTATGTATATCCTTTTGTGTGTGGGCATGTACATTTAACTTTGGGTAAATCATCAGATCCCGTGGAACTGGAATTACAGACAGGTGTGAGCCACAATGTGGGTCCCGGGGATCAAACCCAGATCTTCTGGAGGAACAACCTGTACTCTTAATCACTGAACCATCTCTCTAGCCAGGCTCCCTCCCAATCTGATTTTGAGCATGATTTTCTGTGCCTTTATTGTCCAAACAGGAGTGATAGAATTTCCTGAATCTTTTTATCTCTTCAACTTCACTCATAGGGTATTTGATGACAACACTTTCGTTCTCTGTAAATTTAGTCTGGGCCTTTGCTGGCTTTCACGTACCTCTTGTAATCGTCAATGAACCCGCTGTCTGAGCTCTGCTCACTCCACTCTCCTCTCTTCTAGTTGGATTTTTCCTTCACCTCTTTTCTCAATGTTCTGTTAAAATTTTGTTTTAAGATTTATCCTCATTGCGGGACTCTGTTAAAGTCCTTAACTGTTAATCTTAAGTACTTTATATACTTGATAAAATGTTTTAAAACATTTTGTTTCACATTTTAGAGACATTAGCCCCTTCCACTGTAGATTACACATTCAGTTTTAGTCACCACCTTCAAATGAGACTACCCCATTTTCTAGTGAGTATCTGTAAGCTGTCAGTGTCCTTTGGCATAGAGCTTAGGAAGCACAGACAAAGAATAAGATAGGGACAGACACCACTGTGTAGCAATTTCCTCTAAACTGAGGCATTCTACAGGAGGGATGTTTATTACCACCCAGGAAGTGAACAACACACAAGCCTCAGGAAGTCCCTGAAACTTATCAGGTTCACAAGGTCCCCCTGTACACGAGATTATAAAAGAAGTAAGGACTACTGAGGAATGAGGACTCTCTGACCTGTCACGGTGCCTGCTAATTCTGCAGAGTACCAGCTTTTAATGTGTTTCACCCACGCTAGGGTGGGCTTTGGATAATACAATTGCCTTTGAGTAGACAGTGCTCCTAAAAAGAATCCCATACCCATACTTCTGAAAGAAACCCCCAATAAACCCATTCGTTAGCCAGGTTATATTTCAGCAGTATCATTATTTTGATTGTCATTGCGGTGGTTTGAATGTAAATTGGCCCCCAAAAGGTCACTATTAGGAGATGTGGCTTCATTGGAGTATGTTTGGCCGTGTTGGTGGAGGTGTGTCATTGTGGAGGTCTCAACTATGCTCAAGCCAAGCCTAATGTCTCAGATCACTGCCTGTTGCCTGCGGGTCTAGATGAAAAACTCTCAGCTTTTTCTCTAGCACCATGTCTGCCTATATGTTGCCTTGCTTCCCACCATAATGATAATGGACTGAACCTCTGAACTGTTAAGTGAGTCACCCCAATTAAGTGTTTTCCTTTACAGGAGATGCTGTGGCCATCATCACAACAAAATCCCTAGTGAAGAGAGTCATCAATTGCCCACCTGGGTAAAGTAAATGTCGGTACACGTTACCAAGGAATGGTGTCACATAGTACATTTTGAGTGAAGAAGTGACTCAGCAGTCAGGCGACCAAAGGTAGTTAAGAATATTAGAGCTCCCCAGGGCTCAATCCTTGGTCTCCATCTTATATTATTTGGGCAGTTCATCCCATGCCTCGGCATCATGTTCAAGGCAAATGTCCCCTCAGATCTGAGTTTTTAGCTTGGGAATGGTTTTAAAGCAGCTAACATGGAGGTCTCGCAGGTATAAAATACAGCAGTGCTCAAACCGTATACACCACTCTCCCTCCTAAGGACATGACCACATCTCACAGGTTTCATTTGCATTTAGTCCAAAATACTCTTTAGTTTCTCTAATAATAAGTTTCCTTTTCGACTCCTGGGTTATTTAAAAAGATACAAATATATATTGGGCAGGTCAGATGGCTCTAGAGGCCTCTGCTGCCAAGCCTGACAACCTAAAGTTGATCTCCGGGACACACATGGTGGGAGGACAGAACCCACTTCCTTTACAAGTTGTCCTCTGACCTCCATCCACATTCAGACTGTGAAACATGTGCCACCCCCCACAAAATAAAAAATATGCTGAATATTTTGAAACTGACTTTAGTCAGTCTAAAAACATATTTAATATATTATTATGATTCTTTTCAATTTTACTGAGACAAAGAATTTATTCTTAGAGACTATCCAGTATGCTTCAAAAGAATGTGTATTCCGCTACAATCTGGTGCGGAGTTCTTTTTTTTACCATGTGGATCTGGTTGACAAGTCAGATCTCAGCAGAATTTCTCATCTTTTTCCACTTGTCCTGATAATTACTAAGACAAATGTTGAACTCTCCAAACATTATTGTATATTTGCCTATCTTTTTAGTATCATCAGATCTGTCAAAATTTGCTTTAATTGTTAAACTCTGGACTTTAAATACTAACTTTATAACAAATTAAAAAAAATAAGCTGACATGGGTTGGTGAGGTGGCTCAGAGGTTAACAGGCACTGGCTACCAAGGCTGATGACCTCGGTTCGGTGCCTGGGCCCCATAGTGGATTCCTGAGAGCTGTCCTCTGATCTCTCCATGCACTGTGGCATGCATCCACCCAAGCACATGTGCATACCTCCATGTGCACTGTGGCATGCACCCACCCAAACACATGCACACACTGATACAAAATAAATAATAGCTTAAAGATTTTAATGTATGACTCTGTAATTGACAACTCTATTGTGTCCACTGATTCATATCTCTGCACACTGATTGCTCGCTTTCTTTTTTTGTGTGTGCTGTGGATCAAATTCACGGCCTCACACATGCTAGGAAATGCTCTACCACTGAGCTACACTCCTGCCCAGAATCATAAGTGTTCAAATCCCTTTGACTTTTCCACCATATTTGCTTACTCTCCTTCCATCCCAATTAATTTTCTTTTTCAAAATAATCTTCTCTTTAATGAAATTATTGTCATCTAGAGCATGGTCATTAACTGCTCGATTCTTATTAAGTTTAATCTTACGTTGTTTTGGTTTTTGAAAGAGGGTCTCACTGTGTAGCCCTGGCTAGCCTAGAACTCACTATGTGCACCAGGATAGCCTTGAACTCACAGACATCTACCTGCCTCTGCCTCTTGAGTTTATGAGATTAAAGCATATGCCACCATGCCTACATCTGATTAAACCATTTTGTACAACTTTTTAAAAAAAATTTTTATCTCTTTATTGATGATATAGAAGGAGCAGGCAAAACTCCTCTTTAAATGAGCCAGGCAGTAAATATCTTAGAACCACACCATCCCTGATAATATGAATTAACCCAGTCATTTTTATTACAGCACAAAGCAGCTATAGAATGTAATTTACAAGTGAAAGAGGCTACAATATTACAAATAAAAGCAGGCTATGAGGTAGCTGAAAAATCATAGAGAATTAAATTTTACGAAGGTACCTTGAAGTCTGACTTTGTAATATCTTTCCTAGTATTATTTCCAGTAAACTATTATAATTCTATGGAGGCAAACAAGTAATTTTGTCTTAACTGTCCAATATTATTAGCAATGATCGTACTTTGTATTCTTACACTATCACCAGCTAACTCCTCAGCGATAGTGTTGATGGCTGTTAATGGGCTCTCCTTTTCCACCCTCAAATATAATGTGATTTTTCTAAAAACTGTTCATTATCATGTTAAGCCTTCAGCGATGACAGCTGCACGGATAGCATTTACAATACCATCAAATGCAGGCTGTTTCATAATGACACCATTACTCCTACTTTTGGGTCACAGCTAGAGACCGAGTGGTCTGAGCCATCCATCTTCCCTCCCCAGTCCACTGACCCATTTTTGCCGAGTGGACACATTCCAACTCTTCTCCTTCAGTTTTTCAAATCTCAAGACAACACAGAGGAAAATTAAGTCTTTCCAGGGTTTAAAAAAACTAATAGGAAATGGAAATTTCATTTTAGATTTTTCAAGGTGTTTTCCTTTGAGATTTTTCAATAAAACAAATCACTGAAATGGCTTGAGTCATAAATGTGAACTGCATTGGAAGTTAATGATACAGAGAGAATTAGAGTGAAAAGTCTAAAGGAAAAACAAATTAGTAGGAGCAGTGTGAGGATAAAAATGTAGTACTTATTTCTGAAAAGCCTTGGTCAACACTTAAGTGTCATTAAAATATTTATTTAAAGTTGAAAGTTAACAAATATCTATGCTTATTTATAAATATTTTTAAACTTTCTTTAAATCAGCTTTCACACGCTCACAAAGTTGCCAATGAGAGTTGCATATTCCCACCCTGGGTGGAAAGTGACTCACTACTAGCTGTGTTCCGGTCAACCCCAAGTTTCTACCTTGAAGTAAACCTTCAAGAACGAAATCAAAACAAATCCAATTACTACTCCCATGTTTATTACTTATATCCAGGAGAACTCAAAATAGTCCAGCTGTAAAGATAATGAAACACATTTTTAAAAAAGGTATGCTCATCAAGACATGAAATCACAATATCCTGATAAATAAAAATACTTCAGGCAATATATAGAAAATATTTTTAATAACATACAGTCCATCTTGGGAACATTGTTCTGTATTATATTATCTTATAGTAACAGAATGAAAATACAGTTGCAGATGCAAATATTAAAAACCAATAATCAAAATGATATTTTCGTTCTACATAGATTACTATGCATATAAACAGTATAAATAGCTATAATCATCAACTTGAGTTAATGTCAAATATATGGTATATAATTATTTTTAAAATGAGACTTATCAATTCTAATTTAACCAATTCAAGTATTCATTTAACCAAAGCAATAAACCTCTTAAAAGTTTAGGATTTATAATTTTAGGAATTTTCAGTATGATTCACAGCTCTTATCCTACTGAACTGACTGTACAATACCCTTATCAATTGCTTTATGAGTTATAATTAGGAATGACTGACTGATCACCAAAACCCCTTAACCAAAGAATCACTATAACTGTCTGAGGCAGAATCCTGATATGATGAATATAATAATGGCCAGAAGTTTTTAGCAAGAATATAAAAGTTTCACTTTCATAACTACGAATTTAGTTTTCCAAAATCTAGTTCGAATGTCCAGAATCTAAATCTTTCTACAGAGGAAACAAACAACTTAATGGACCTCTGGAGAAAAAGAAAGAGGAGGGGGGAGAATGAAGGGGGGAGAGAGAAAGAAAATGAAGCTTTTTTTAGATCTTAGTTTGAAAAAAATTGGTTTAACAAGTAATAAAAACCATAGCAATATCATTACATTAAAGTTTATCTGCTAGCTAAAGATTAAGAGGCAAGTACCATATAATACTTGCTTCTGATAAAGCAGACAGAATGGTGTGTTAACTGTTAGGGCAGGGTAGAAAAGAAGTTTGGGCCTGACAAACATTTCCACTGAATTTACAGATCGACAAGCATTTTTGTTTGGGACTGTTCACTGGTGTGCTCACGTGAGGGAGAAGAGGAACTCTGTTCACCAATAAGGTGTTTCTCAGGGCAGCAGGACAAGGACCTGGCTGCTCCAGGAAGGTAGCTGTTTCATGGAAATCCCTAGGGCACTCTGGGACTATGCAAGTATAGGACACTAAAACCATTTATATTGAAAGTCAATCCATCCTAGTTAGAGTCCTTTTGAGTTATTCAGTTGCCAGTTGAGAATATGGACCCTAGCTTCTCTAAAGACCATAGACAATACCTGCAAAATGCCCGTGAGAGGTCAACATATGAACCTACCATTTGTTAGTCCCATGTTCTCCCAGAGTAAGGCTTGCAAGGCTTGGAAATCTTCTGAGGTTGTTGGCCACCTTTCCAAATAAAAGCTTAATCAATGTATTTCAGTCTTTTATTGAACTCTAAAGTCCCTTAACCCAAACAGCTAAGCTGAGGTTATTTTATGTAACCTTTGCTCCACTGAAAAACATGGGTGGGTATTTTGCTATTGTCCAGAAAGATCAAGTGAAAACAGTTCGCTCTGTGCCCAAAGATGCTGCCTTCAGTGAGATTTCAGAGAGAAAATCAGAGGGCAAAGTGCACGGCCAGCGGCGCCTTCAGCACAAGCTTCTTGGTAATCTCAAGTGAGAGGCGGAGTCTTTCTTAACTCAAAGCCAGAAGATTCTGAAGAACTTCAAGCACAATTTCATAACAAAAGTGATACTGCTCCTGCGCACACACAAACGACATGGTTAAGCAACCAGAAGCCGAGGTCTCCTTAGGGAGTACACAGCTGTAACATGAGAAAATTCCCCTCAAAGATCAAATGTTGTCTACAAACCCTTGAGAGCTTCTTTAAGCAAGTATGTATTTAAATATGAAGAACATAACTAATCAAAATAAATGTCTTGGTGTAGGATTCTTTAGCAGACAAATATCTAAACAGAATGAAATGAAACATCCCTTTCCTTATGTCTTCTCTAGCTAATCTAAGGCTCTCATGTAAGTCTAACATCTCAAATATATACAACGGTTATATAATATATATATATATCCCTAATTATATATACATTTTATATATAGCATACATATCAGTTCAGAGGCAACTGTTTTTATTATAAATATTCTCTTTGTTTCTCCTAGTGGTTACAAACTAATCTGTGATATTAAAAAAATATCTTTTTACAATGTGTCAATAACCAAAAGACAGACAGGTGAGAAATAGATAGATGGATAGATAGACAGACAGATAGATGATAGACAGACAGACAGATAGATAGATGATAGATAGATAGATAGATAGATAGATAGATAGATAGATAGATAGATAGATAGATAGATAGATAGAGGCAGGTACACATTTCAAATTACTGTCTAGAAACCTAGAAATAACATTTGATATACTGCTTATACAGAATGTGGTCACGGCCTGTGATTCCAGTCTCATTGCCAAGTCCTCCCCTTGTTCTCTAAGTAACCCATGAGTAGACTCCATTGCTGGAAACCTAATGTACTTCATCGAGGTTATCAGAGCAAAACAACTCCACCAAAGTTAAGAATTAATGCTATCACAAAGGTAAAAAGAGCACTATGAACTGTAAAGCGCTGCAGTACACTAATCTGTGTCTTGGCTATCCTTATTAAGGTTTATGAGAGGAGCACCTACCTTTGTTTGGATCATGCCACAACGCTGTTTTCTCATCTGGGTCACTATGTTCATAATGTTGAACTGAAATGAGATGGTGGTAACTGAATTATCCAGACAGAGGAAAAATGCCAACTCATATGTAGAGTACAAAAGTGAGCACTCTATACGTCCTTCTAGTGAAAAGGGACGTCAAGATGTAACCAGAAAGGTCTCCTTCCCAGTCACAATGTGTTTGAAAGCACAGTCCGATGACTAGGAAGGACTTGTTTCAGTCGACTTCTCACGGGGAAGAAGGAAGCCATCATTTACAAGAAAGAGTGTTCCCAAAAGGCGACCCCCTTTGTGCTACCAGGGAGAACCGAAAGCAGCACGGGCTCGCATATGCTGTGCAGGTGAACGTACATTTAGAACCCAGAGGTCATCTTTAGGTCTTATCCCTTGAGAGTTATCCACCTTATTTTTTGACCTTTTGGGACCAAGATTTTTTTATATACCTAAGGCTACACTCTATGTTGAGCATTTAAGTATAAGGTTTTAATTAAGTATAATATAATTTAAATTATAATATAAATTATAATATAATTTAATAAGTATAAAGTATAAAGTTTTAATTAAGATTTATTTTACCTATTTATTTATTTATTTATTGGGTATGAATAGCCATTTGTTCCCAAACCATTGTTGAAAAGGTTATTCTTCCTACACAGAATTGCTGGGACACCTTTATTTAAAATCATTTGGAGAATTCTGGCTCTGCAGTTTGTTCCATTGATCTGTGTGTCTTATTTTGTTGCTAGTATCAACCTTTGTATCACTTTAACCCCATAAAATATTTAATATTAGATAGAGTTATTCTTTACACTTTATTCTTACATTTCAAAATTGCCTTAGCCAGTTCAGAATCTGTGTTTTCCAACATATACTTTTTATTATTAGTTTGTGTCTTAGTTAGGATTTCTATTGCTGTGATAAAAAGCAAGTATCTTGAGGAGAAAGGGTTTATTTCAGCTTACAGTGCCATGTCATACACAGTAAATCACTGGCAGAAATCAGAGCAGGAACTCAAGGCTGGAACTAGGGTTTCCTCGTTTCGTTCCCATCACCAACCTACCCAGCGATGGCACAACTGACAATGAGCTAGGCCTTCCTATGTCCATCACAACTCAAGAAAGATTATTTTCAAGAAAGGCCAATATTATGGAGGCATTTGCTCAGTTAAGATTTCTTCTTCTAAGATATGTCTCTAACACTGTCAAGGTGACATAAAACTAGTTACCACAGCTTGCTTCTGGAATTGTGGTAAAAATTACCTGCAGTCTATATACGAATTTTTGGGAGAACTGACAATTTCCAGAATTTTCATGAATTTAGCAAATCCATGAACATACTATATATTTCTTCATTTATTAATTTTTTACATTCTTTTCTAGGTATTCTACAATTTTCTGAATCATGTTGTTTTGTTAAGCTTATTCTATTTCATTTTCTTTGAGTAAATTGTAAATTTACTTTTTTTCTTTCATTTTTCACATACTTATTGCAATAAAAATGAAATACAGAAATGCAAGTGACTTTTTCATATTGATATTGTATCCTGTGATCTTGTCAAGCTTAACAAATTACTTAACAAGTTAGCAAATTAACAAGGTTAGCAGCTAATACAAGATGAAAACAGAAGAAAAGAACAAAGTTTGCTGAGAATATTTGACAAACTCAATGCTTCTTCAAGACAAGAACTAGTTTGCTTTCAATGTTTTAAGGGTTTTTATCCTAACTCTAAATAACAATAAAAGACATAAAAATGGTTACATAGTTTCCTATTTTTGTTTTGTTTTGTTTTGTTTTTCAGGACAGGGTTTCTCTGTGTAGCTTTGGCTGTTCTGGAACTCTGTAGACCAGGCTGGCCTTGAGCCCAGAGATCCACCTGCCTCTGCCTCCTGAGTGCTAGTATTAAAGGTATGAGCCACCACCGCCCAGCTCAAACTGTCTCTTGCACCCCAGTTTAGGAGAAAAATAATAAGGGATTGCTAATGTTTGGCTCACACCTGTGTATAATTCTCTCCTCATTTTATACTAAGAAAACTGACTTTTAGGGCTAAAGAAACAGCTCCATGCTCAAGAGAGCAAACTGCTCTTGCAGAGGACTTGAGTTCAAATCCCAGTACCCATGTAGAACAAATCACAACTACCTGTAAACTCCAGCTTCAGAAAAATCTGAACCCTTTATTCTCTCCTGGCATGTATGTGCACATACACACATATACACATAGTTAGAAATGTTAAATCACAAAACATAAAATAATACAGCTGATATTTGAGAGAGGATGAGCGACCTATATAAAGTCACCCAAATCTAAAGCATATAGTAAAATTGTCAGTTAAGCCTAGGGACCTCTCATTAATCCGAGCTCAACATGTTTTCAGTATACATGCATGTCAGATTGGTTCATGGAAAGCAACCACACTTCATTGAAATCACCTAGAAAAATGGTAATGCCGTAAGTGGCACACAGAGGAAGAAAATGAATGCACACTTACAGAGTGTCCATTCCTTTCCACACTATCCTAGCCATTTACTTGTATAATATGCTTTAAACTTCCCCACTATTCCCAGGAGCCTGCAGCAAGCGCAGTGAGAATGAGGTCTCCTAAGCTACTGCGCATCTGACGTGCTCCACTGGTCCAAGTCAGTTTTGCAGTAACACCAGGCTGTTAAGAACTGTGTTTAGAGACAGCATCAGTCCATCTGCGTCATCACACACTTACTGACAAGTTCTTCTCGATGGCACAGAACACAACATCCACACATATGAACACCCCCGTACGGCCTACACCAGCACTGCAGTGAACAACCAGGGGTCCTGAGATGTGGCTCTTCCTCACATAACGGACGTATTTGATGAAAAAGTCTGCTGAGGCAGGAGTGCCATGGTCTGGCCATTTTGTGAACTGCAAGTGTTTTACACGGTGACTCATTCCTGTCTGTTAAAGAGACACAGAGAGGTTTATTGATTTCTTATATTAGAGGTCTAATATACCAACAACAGCAACAACAATGATGATGGAGATAACACAAACTGGTATACAGAGCATTCAGAGTACTGGAACCTAATTTTGATGTTTACAGAAACTCTGGAAGTTGTCAGAGTTAGCTTTTCTCCATCTAAAAAAGGAGAACACAATAATGAAAACAATAAAAATAAAAATGCTCTCAGGAGGCAGGACTTCAACACTTAATCCACAGCAGGTAATGTGGCAGGAATTTCACATAAGTTATCTAATTTAATCCTTATATCATCATTTTTAGAGGCCAGGGTTGGGAGGTAAATGCTAGGTCACAAGGCTTCCACAGTTAGAGCCTGGTTTGTATGTATGCCTTCCAAATCCTAAGCTACCTTTTTTCTTCTCTATCTTGAGGCTTCAGAAAAACCAAGATTTCAAAGTATTTAAAAGTAAAAAATAGGCTGACACATTCAGAAGAATCTGTACATTCTGGTACAGTAGCCAAACTTAGGCATGGTTGACATGGTTTCAAAACTCTCTTCGTGTCATAAGTCACAAATCCTAAGCACCTTATTAAGTGTGGCAATTTTATTTAAAACAAAACAAAACAAACAACAATCCCACCTGTGAGTGTTTCATCCCAGTTACCACTTATTAAATTTATGTTCTTTTGAAGAAATAGGGTATGTTCCAGCTGGTCCCTGCTTTATGTTTATAGTCACACTTTATTTCTCATTGTTCCTTGATAATGAATGAATTTACGTCCCAGAGCATTTAACTTTTATGTGTATGGGACTGTGTGTGTGTGTGTGTGTGTGTGTGTGTAATGTGCATGCCTAAGGCAATTTCTTTTTAAACTGTCTGCTTCCTTTCCTCCTCATCTAAGTCCTGCACGTTCCGGGTGTGATGCTGCCTCCAGTCGTCCTTTTCTCCACCTTCAGGTAAAACACTAGGTTTCCCCATCTTAGCCCCAAAGCGCCCCATGTGAATCCAGTCACTGTGGCAGAGCACAGCAGCTCAAGAACGGGAAAATGCAGATATCTCCTGGCTCACTGAGTATGGTGAAATCCAGCAGTAGTAAGCACGCTTGTCTGGGCAGAAGCCACCGAAGCACACCACAGGGCCATCTAGTGCCCACTCCCTGGCCCATTTTCCCTCTCCATTTTCTTTTCTCTCCAGTTTGACTAAGCAGAAGTGAAAATTTATAGCTTCATTTTTAGAGAAAAAGAGGCTAAAAGTTACCTTTATTTTTCTGTTAGAGATAGGGTCTCTCTAAATAGCACTAGCTGTCCTGGGATGTTTTCTGTAAACCATGCTGGCCTCAAACTTAAAGAGACCATCCTACCTCTGCCTCTGGAATGCTGGGATTCAAGGCATGTGCCACCACCACTGACCACAGTTACATTTTCCCTTTTATTTACTTTATTTATTTTCTTCATTCCGACCGCAGCCTCATCTCCCTCCACTCCTCCCAACCCTTACCCTATCTCAGATCCATGGCTCCTCCATTTCCCTTCAGAAAAGAACAGGCCTCCCAGGGTTATCAAGCAACACAGCATACCCTTAGTGCCTATTCCACCCTAGTGGAATATGGCAGCTTCTATCATAAAGCATGCATCTACTAGCAGCATTTTAAGACTTACGGACTTCTTCACAATTTGAAATATTTGAATGATGAAATATTGAGTTATCTGGCAGTTCTCCAGAAGGATGCTCAAGTGTTTCAATTCCAAAGGTTCCTTCAGAGAAATGGGCCAGTACCTCTGACACTTGATAACTCCACCTTCTATCTCTCTGGTTATCATAGCAATAACATTACAATTATTTTCCATAACCATTTGCCAAAAGTCTTCTATAGTCTCTGGCAGTGGTCCTTGAGTAGCAATATAAAAATACTCTTCTTCATCATTTTCTATTCTAATATAACTAGCATTGATGTAGTTTTTGTTTTTTCCAAGAGGAACACGTGTTGAATCATCTATTATAGAAACAGAAACATGTGGTGAAAATATGGAAGAGTGAGTAGACAATCCATCCAGACTTCATAAAGCATCCCACATAGGTAAATCCATGACCCTCCCCTCAAAAACTGGCACACAAGATTCTTTTCAAAGGGGCTATGTTTAAATTCACTCCTCCATAAAACCTATTTGCAAGACATGAGAAATACACAGCCAGGAGGAGACTGAGAGCAAGAGCCGTCACCAGCGCCAGCACCTGTGACATACAGCAGTATTAGACCCAAGGGTGTCTGGTGACAACTCTGCAACTGAGTACAGCAGCTGTCAGGGACAACAGTGAGTGGCATTCTCCTGAGAATCAGGGAAATCTGTACGTATGTGGCAGCAGAGACCATAGTTTTTACAGAATGGCATGATAGTGGTTTAGCAACAAATTCTAGTATTAATGGAATTCCACCAATGCCCTTATTGCAGCCAGGCAGCCGTATTTTCCAATCCTTCCTCAGCTTTCACTGGGTGAGGTAATGTGCCAATCAAAACAAGGTGTGTTGGTTTGAATGTAACTGGCCCATATAAGCTCACAAGGAGTGGTTTGGTTAGGAAGTGTGGCTTTGTTGGAAAAGGTATGGCCTTGTTGGAGGAGTGTGTCACTGCGGGGTGGACTTTGAGGTCTCATATATGCTCAAGCCATGCCTAATGTCTCAGATCACTGCCTGTTGCCTGCAGGTCAAGATGTAAGACTCTTAGCTCCTCTCCAACACCATGTCTGCCTGCATGCCACCATGTCACACCATGATGATAATGGACTAAGCCTTTGAAAATGTAAGCCATCCCAGTTAATGCTTTTCCTTTATCAGACTTGCTGTGGTCATGCTGTCTCTTCACAGCAATAGAAACCCTGAGACAGACACAAGGTAAGTGGCAAAAAAGTACTGGCTCCAAATAGCATGGGACTTGTCTCACACTGTTGGAAAGTACGAGAGGGAAACTGGCATTTGCCCATAATAAACTCCACCGTGCAGGAGCTCTTGATGTACTGCACACAGACATCTGGAGCTCTGTTCCACCACTGCTCCCACGTAAAAAGCACCAGTGTGTTCTGCTCAGGGCCTTCCCTGCCAGTCTTCTTCTCACCAGCTACTTCTCTTACTACTCAGGATGTCATGAGCAGTCATTTAGCAACTAAGCTATGCTTAATGGTCACCAAACAAGGTCTGTGGAGTCTGACAGAGTCTGTCTTGAATTCCAACGTAGTATAAGAACTCTCTTATAAAGATGAACAGGAAAATCTGTTGCTAAATATAGAAAAACAAATATTTTCAAATGGAAGTAAAGTCAGTACATGCTGTTAACTGACAGGAATGTACTTTATATAAGCATTTTTAGTATTGAAAAGGGAGATTAGAAGTGTTAAATAATTCAACCAAGTCTGGCTTAGAGATACAAACCAGAAGTACTCAATTCAAACTCCTGCCCTACTTGTCCCATTCTATGCAGCCTCTTGTAGGCTTCACAAATCCAAGCAATTATTACATGCTTTGTGATTCTCAAGAAAAGAGTCAGCTTTGCAGAAAGCCACCACTTGACTTGGAATAACATTAAAGAAGAGAGTTGTTAACAGCTTAAGGTCAATGTCATGGAAGTTAACAACTACTTTCTGATTGGATTAAAGGTACACTCCATAAGATGAAACCTATACTGGAAACCATTAGTGGCCCAGAACCAATGACTAGACAGTTACTACAGACCCTAGGGTAAAACCTACTACGATGGCTGCTAAAAGGCCAGAGTATTAAATCAACTCCTAATGACCTATCATTATACCCATATATTAAAGTATATCTCAATCCTCATCAGAGGCACTTACATTTATAGTAGATAGTGATCAATGCACAGACCCACAATTGGGCAAAATTCCTAATTGAGAATAATAAACTGCAGAATGAATGTTCAGCCCTAAATGAAACATACACACCCCACTCTTCCCTCCAACGGCTCGGGCTCCACTGTAGAAGAGGGTACATAGGAATGTAAGAGGGCAACAGGAACGTGCTTTGTGGATACAGCAGGCAGTTGCGTTTATGAACTCACAGCGGTTGTTGCAGCAGACATAAGACCTCTGAGAGCCCAAGTCAGACCAAATGCCAGCATGGAGAGGAAAGTTGGATGCAAAGTTCCACCCCTAGCTAAGGCGCTACTGGCAACTGATAGCTGCTGAAAGAAGTTTTCTCTAAGAGTGTGCTCAGACATAGACCATGCTCCAACAAAGGCCCACACATTCCAGAATGTTTGGACAGACCAGGTTGGTCTTTATGGGGAAGGGGAGGACATGAGTCTGGGTGGGAAGGGAAGGGGTGGATCTGGGAAGAGCTGGGAAGAGTGAATGTGATCAAAGCATAAACAAAATCCTCAATGACCTAATGAAAATATCTCACCACCACCACCACAACAGAGACAATGAGAAGTCACACAGCCAGGAGGCAAACAATGTGCTGATGGCTTATTAGAGGGGTGTTGCTCCTGTGTGTACCCCTTAGTCTCTGAACCCTAGCCAGGTACTGTGTATACACACAGTCTCCTAGAGAATACTGTCCCAAGAAGAGAATGCCACCTATTTAGCACTGTATCCAACCACTATATCAAGTAAGTCTCCCCAGAATGGTAAGTTCCTTTGTGCGGCACACCCATGATGGTGTATAAGGCATTCTGTAGGTCTACAGAAGGTAGATTTGGAAAAAGCACAGTGTCTAGGTAAGAAAAATCCATATACAGAGCAAATTTATCTTTTGTTTAAAAAAAAATCACTATCTCTTCCAGATGCAAGTGGCTCAATTATAACCTGCCACCTCAAGGAAGGGTTTCATGACAGGGACTCAGTGCCGGTCCAATGCTTCTGGAAGCCCAGATACCCATCAATGGTTGCTCTTGGTAAGTGGCAGGAAGTCTACAAAACTGAATCCATACATAACCTCCAACAATGCTGAGTAGGCTGTTTTTTCATGAGCTATTGAAAAGTGGCAGGGTAATCAGGGAAAATGACTGTTGTCCATAGAACAATATTCTATCTGCATGGCTACTGCCCCTATTGAAGCCACTCTTCATGAGTGCTCACATGAGACATTAGGATCTATGTGGGCTGTGCTCATTTAGAAAGCTCTAGCTACATACATTTTCCTAGACCTTCTCTTTCTAATTTTTCAGTCATATTTTTTCCAAAGCCTTGATCATCCACCCAGTTAAAGCACTGGCTTCACTTAAGCTTACCCTCCAACCATTTCTCTCCAAGAAAAAAATGAACAACCAAGTACACCAACCAAAGTTATTCCCTCACAATTACACTTCAGAAATGTCTCAAAATGGTGGTGTAATTGTCAGGTGACACAGCAGATCTATGGAAACAATACAGGCCACATGGAACCCTCCCTTTGCTTCCCTTTGGGAACTCTTCATAAAACATAAGTACAAGCGAGGGAGAGAAAGCAGTATACCAGGAATGAGGATCATAGATACTTAGACAATTTTTTCATGGAACTTATTTGTGCCTTCAAGGTTGTGAGGGGTTGAGTGAGGATGACCCCCATAAGCTCTTAAGTTTGCATGTCTGTTCTCCAGGTGTGGGACTGTTTTCAGGAGGTTAAAAGGTCCTGTCTTACTGGAGGTGGTGTGTTTCTGGGTAGGCTTTGAGAATTCAAAAGCCCATGCCACTTCCCAGGTCTCTTTCTTTGCCTTGCACTTGTGGATTAAGTGTGAACTCTCAGCTACTGTTCAAGTTTCATGCTGGTCTGACTGTTAACATGATGTTCATGGACTCCAACCCTCTGAAATCATGAACTCCCAAATTAAATGCTCTCTTTTATAAGTTGTCTTGGTCATAATGCTTTGTCACAGCAATAGAAAAGTAACTAAGAGAGTCTACTCAAGAAGAATCTCATGTCTACCATTTTTCTCTGATAATCAAGTGCTGTTGTGTATACCCAGCTTAATATCTTGCTTATTCACATAGAAGCAATCTCTACTTAGTTCTCTTCTATGCAGTCTCTGCTAAGGTGTAATAGTAGGCTAAAGCCTGCCTCTCCAAAGGAAAACAGTTCACAGAGGGATTGCAGGGCATTCCTTCAAAATCCTAAGACGCTTTGGAGCAATGCAACAGGTTCTAAACATCACAACTGCCACCAACCATTACATCTTCTGAATTTAAGTGGCAGAGCCTTCCACAGTGGTCTACATTTGTGGCAGAGCCCTACACAGTGTCTACTTTTGTG
>NC_022013.1:58980204-58998930 GCF_000317375.1 Microtus ochrogaster
TGGTCTACATTTGTGGCAGAGCCTTCCACCATGGTCTACATTTGTGGCAGAGCCTTCCACCATGGTCTACATTTGTGGCAGAGCCTTCAGCCGTGGTCTACATTTGTGGCAGAGCCCTACACAGTGTCTACTTTTGTGGCAGAGCCTTTTTTAGAATTCCCATCTAAAAGAGGAATATGTTGCCACCCAGAGGCTAGAGAGGCTCAAGAGACATTGTGACATCATTTTTGGCTTGAGAAGCCTTATATAGTAATTTATCTTTCTTCATAGAAGAGAGTATTACAAATTGTCCCACAAATTTGGATCCCTTGAAATTTCAACCACAGAAGTTCCTTTTAAGTGTATTTTCCATTCTCTGATATGAAAATGTGTTACGAAAAAGTCTAGACTATTTGCTACTGTTTTCTCACCATAATGGCCTATAGAAGGAAAAGATGTTGAAAGCCCTTTGAACTAAATTATGACAGAACTGAAAAGTTAATCTATCCTGAGTTCAGACAGTGAAGTGAAAGTGAACTACTTCTAGTCCATTCACCTCCTCAAAAAGTCTCAAATCTTTTGTTCACTTGTTGTTAAATTGTTGTTCTTTGAACATAGTTGAACAAATGCTCTTGTCATATGATAGGGCATCTTTTGGGTATATTCCCAGGAGTGGTTTTGTGTCCTGCTGAGAAATTTTTTACTTAATCTAATGATGCTAAAAAATTTTCTTTGGTTTTACTCCAAGAAGTTGTATGTGTTTATGTTTTTAATTTAAAATATTTTATATGTATTCGTGTATGTATCTGTGTGTCTATGCCATATGTAATGTGTGTATGCACATGTGTGTATGAATACACATGTGTGGAGAACAAAAGAAGACATCAGACTGCCTGAAACTGGAGTTACAGGCAGCTGTGAGCCATCTGACACGGGTGCTGGGAACTGAACTTGTGTCCTATGGAAGAACAGCAAGAATTCTTAACTACTGAGCCATCTCTCCAGTCCCAAATATGACTTTTATTATATTTAGTTTTGTGATCTATTTTGAGTCCATTTTTATATAAAAGTATGAAGATTAGAGAATTTTTATATAAATATGCAGCTAGCCAGAGTGTTAGTTGAAATAGTATCTTTTCCTTATTGTTTTGCATCCTCAAATTCACATATTATTATCTTCCCTGCCCTCCTTGCATTTTTATAAAGAATATCCAGAAATCTGAGACACTATCTTGACCTAGAGACAAGTAACTAAAAAGATATTCCGCTTGGAGTTGTATACTTGACATACAATGTGTTTTCACTTCCTTTATAGCCATTAAAATGGTTTGCCAGTTATAAAGTGTTAAATAAATACACTATATTGTGTTTCTACCTGGAAACCCTTGTAATAAAGGCCTTCCTTGCTTTGCATGATGGTACAAGGTCAAAATATGACTATGCAAAATGAGGTTTCAAAAATCTTAATAATCAATAGAAAAATATCATTGTTTCATGGCCCTTACAATTTTTGTCAAAGCTTTAAAATTTTTCCTGTTGACTATAAATACACAGAAAAAAATTAAAGCAAGATTTCTATTTATTTTTGAATACTAATCTAAAACATTAGAAACACTGAGAATAAAAGTCCTTCATTTTTAGTTTGAACAGGGTTTGCACTTCCTTTCAATGTATAACTCAGGGCAAGCCTCTTATTCTATCTTGATTGTCATGACCCTGCCTACATTTGCACTTGTTCCTATCATTTTGCCCTCTGTGTTTCCATTGTCGAGGAACTAGAGTTCCTGCAATGCAAGGCCAGCACACTTCTAGGTGCTCTTCATCCTGGTCATCCCAAACTTTCTGCTTTTATTTTGGTAAATCACCCTTCAGCAAGTCCCTGGGTGCAGCAAAAGAGACTCTTTTCAATATCAAATGCTCCCAGCCAACTATTTATTCTATAAGTTCAGGTGTGTTAAATTCTAATTGTATCCCCAGAATTATAATTTTTCTTTTCTTAGCTGCCAATGACTGATATCTTTATAGAATGCCACATGGGTTCTCACTGGGAGATGAAGGGCACAGCATACAACTGCATGCTTTGCTGTTTGTTCACACAACACAAACAGATTTTGAAGGAAGTCAGGTTAGTCCTTGGTATGCTGCCCATCTTTTACTGACAGTAATTTGCACACTTAGGAGTGAACAGCCATATTTGCTATGTTTGCAACTATTAACAGTTAATACAATGACAACTGAAATCTGATTCATGTTTTAATATTTTAAACAATATATTATATAAATAATATATCTGCATGTTAGACTTTTGAAGGTGAAGACTAACTGAAGTGGAAGAAAATAAATGAATTTTGGCCTTCTTGACATGTCGTTAGAACTTCCTCTGTATATGTGATGAAGAAACCAAAGATGTTTTCCCACCTACACAGGCTAACACTCAGATAGATTAGATTGTATAATGGTTGCCACCTACATAGGCTGACACTCAGATCATAGTAGATTGTACAATGGTTCTTGCCTATACAGGCTGACATTCAGATCACACTAGACTGTATCATGGTACTCACCTACACAGGCTGACATTCAGATCACACTAGACTGTATCATGGTACTCACCTACGAAGGCTGACATTCAGATCACACTAGACCATGTCATGGTACTCACCTACACAGACTGACATTCAGATCACACTAGATTGTGTCATGGCTCTTACCTACACAGGCCGACATTCAAATTACACTAGACTGTCATGTTTCCACCTATTCAGGCTGATAATCAGATCACAGTAGACTGTGTCATGGTCCTCAACCTACACAGGATGACACTCAGATGCTAGACTAGACCGTGTCATGGTTCTCACCTACACAGGATGACATTCAGATCACGCTAGACTAGACTGTGCCATGGTTATCACATACACAGGCTGATAATCATCTTAGACTAGACTGTTTTATGAAGTATGCAAATCTTAAACCAGAACTTAGTTGAATTATAGTTTAAATAAAGCAAAAACTTTTGGATGATTTTCCTATTTTTAACCATTTAAGTGAACTTTTTTTGTGTCTCTGTACCTCCTTGCCAACCTTTGTGCCCAGGATAGAACTCAACCAGGATCAAGTACACATAAACTTTACTCTTAAAATGCACTTATTCCCTCTTAAAATCCTGAGAGGATCATTTTTTAAAATCTTTTTGACTTTCAGTTTCCTTGATGAATAATTGCACATATCGGGATAAAAGTCAATATATGAGACCTTTGACATTTCAGTGTAGCACCAAATGGTTTGCAACACTAAAATGTTCCATAGTGGATAGTTATGGATCTGATTTTCAGAAGTACTAGTGAATTTCATATTGTCTCACAGAAGATAACAAAGTACATCATTTTAACCATCTTGAGAAGGTACTCATTGATTTATAGCCAATGTTATTTAAGCTGGTATGAGCTGACAAAACACAAAGATGTCTATTTTATCTCGGCAGACAGTGTCCTGCTTTGATTCTCTCTAGAGAAACAGCAAAAATCATTAAAGAATAATTTGGAAAGTGGGAAAAGAACTCACTAACAAGCCAAGAGGACACTTGGGAAATCAGCACATCTAGCTTTGTGGAAAACAACAGAGGCTGAACTGACAAGCTCTAGATGACAGGGATAACTACAGCAGAGAAAGGAGGCCATTCTTGCATGGGTTGAAGATTTACTCATTTGGAGGGAAGAAAAAGAATGACTTTTAGAAACATAAAGCAGGTACAGAGACAACCAGACAAACACCACAGAGAAAATCAGCATGGCTGTAACACAGGGTCACAGAAGAGGATGGCTGGGTGTCCTCACTATGAAAATCCCTCAGCAGCTCTTGGGAATGGGTAGGAAAGGGGCCGAATGAAGACGAAATCAGCTGAGAGGTGAGAGACATTCAGTCCAGGTTGGCAACACTGGCAACAGAGAGGGTGGGCTATTCCAGAGGCATTAGAGAGGTCAGGGGGAAAGAACTTCCAAGCACATTTTGTGTATAACAAATGACCCAGCCTTCTGGCTTGAACAGTGGATGGTTACAGTAAGACAGTAGTTAATAATGGAAGCTGGTCAAGTTATTAAAAAAATAGTAAATTTGACTTAGAAAATTCTGATTTTGAAAGAGATGATCATAAAATAAAATTTCCATTAAGTCTGCAGTATCTTATTTTTCTTTCTGTTCTCTGGATGGTTGAGATTGACAAATATGGTGAGAAAATATACAGAAAAGAGAACACTGTTCTACCTTCTGCCCAATGCATGGAAGCTACAGGTAGAACCCTGTTGATATAATAAAGCTGCTGCCTGTTGGGCAGTAGATTGATGAGTTAGCATGAATGTCTAGGGCAGAGAACATAAATAGCCCCACTGTATTTTAATGTTTAAACAAACTCTAGGGAAGGTAGCCGGGCTTCGGCTACCAGGTGACAGATGGCAGCTTAATAAACAGACTTTGTTTTAGATGGCAATCAGACTAACGGGCTGTATAAAGAACTCATTGACAGTATTCAGAAGAGATGCCACAGGTGCTTGCTACTAGAGTTCTTCATGATAAAGTTCAAAATGTGTCATGCAGAAAGTTTTTACCTTTTCCCAACTGTTAACAGGAAAATAATTTAAAATGCTCTCAGCTTACATGGAAGAATATCTCGGTATCTGTTTTTGTCTTTGTTGAGTAGTTCATTCCCAGAGTTGAAGTCATCAGGGACAGTCATTTGTTCTAACTCCTGCAGAAAGTAAAACAAACCACATATTTACCATTTAAAAAGAAGGAAACCCTCCATTTGATTAGCACTGATTATCCTTAAACTCTGTGTGATATGACCTGCTATTCAATGTTACACAACAAAAAAGAGAAACTTGAATCTCGTCTAATAAGGATAGCTGCATAGAATATACTAAGAGAATGAATCAATGAGTTGCTTGATTTAAAAAAAAAGGTAATTCTCAAGATAGTTTTTTTCCCTGAACACTATTATTTACTTTTTCATAAAAAATGAAATAGAGTATTTAGTTATTAGGATCTAATTATAACGCTATCATTTTATAAAAAAATAACTATAACAGAAACATTTTAAAACCCTATAAGAAGCCTTAAAATTTACTGCTTGAAGAAATTATAGCTGGGATAATGACTAAAGAAAGCTCTTCCTCTCAAAAGATTTTTTTCTTTTTATAAGATTTATTTATTTTGCATATAAGAATGTTGGATGTGTGACTTTATGCCAGAAGAGGGCATCAGACCCCACTATAAATAGTTGTGGGCCACCATGTGGTTGCTGGAAATTAACTCAGGACCTCTGGAAGAGTGGCCAGGGCTTTTAATGGCTGGGCTATCTCTCCAACTCCTCAAAAGAAATTCTTAAACAAGTATGAATTCACCAAAATTTATTAAGCATTTAATTCTAGATATTGGAATAAAAAACAAACTAGAAAATTTTTCCATCCTTAAGCAGTGAATAAAGAATATTTATCAAATATGTGACTTATAGAAATAATAGTGTTAATGATAGTATCTAAAGATACATAAGAAAACACCAAGAGAGTAAGCAGAATTTAGCCTGGGTCTTAGGGAACTATCAAAACAACTATGTGAAAAATAAAGTGAGTGGAAGGATTCAGGAAGGGTGGATGTAACGTAGTAACGAGAGCCCAGAGCATCTTATCTAGCTCAGAGATAGGATAAAACTAGGCATCATTCCCTACGAGATCCATGGAAACCAATACTTGGTGGACATAAGAGGTGAGACAACAGTGGCCCTGGGACCCCAGACCCCCAACTCCCTAAAACCTCCATGTGGGAGAAAGGCCAGGGCTCCCCCCTCCCCAGGTGCCTTCTGCATTCCTAGTACCAGCAGGGAGCTGGTCTGCTAGACAGCCATATACCCCGCCCCCAATGCGTCCTTCCCTGCGAGCTCCGTGGAGGCCAATTCTTAGTGGACATAAGAGCAGCCAGCAGGTAGCTTGTCTGCTAGACAGTCATATACCCTGCCCCCAACGCATCGTTCCCTGCAAGCTCCATGGAGACCAATTCTTCGTGGACATAATAGACATAAGAGCTGAAGGAAGAGATGGGAAGGCACCAATGCAAGAACTCCTCCAACATCCTAAAAAGCAACATATTACCACCAGAACCCAGAGGACACACAACAGGAAGACTTGATCATCCTAACCAGAAGATATAGAATAAAATGACTTTAAACATTACTTAACGAAAATGATGGAGACCTTTAAAGAGAAAGTGGAAAAACTCCCTTAAGAAAATGGAGGAGAAGACAAACAAAAACTGGAAGAAATTAATAAATCCCTCAAAGAAAATCAATAAAAATCAATCAAACAAGTGAAGGAAACAGTTCAATATTTGAAGACTGAAATAGAGGAAATGAAGAAAACATAAACCGAGGGAACTCTGGAAATGGGAAATCTGGGTAAATGAACAGGAACTACAGAGACAAATATAACCAACAGAATACAAGAGATAGAAGAAATAATCTCTATTGAGGAAATAGACTCATTGGTCAAAGAAAGCACTAAGTCCAACAAATTCTTAACACAAAACATTCAGGAAGTCTGGAATACCATGAAAAGACCAAACCTGAGAATAATAGGGGTAGAAGATGGAGAATTCCAGCTCAAAGGCACAGAAAATATATTGAACAAAATTATAGAAACTTTCCCAACTTAAAGGATATACCTATGAAGGTACAAGAAGCTTACAGAACACCAAATAGACTGGATCAAAAAAAGAAAACATCCCCTCACCATATAATAATCAAAACACAAAGCATACAGAATAAAGAAAGAATATTAAGAGCTGCAAAAGAAAAAGGCAAAGTAACATATAAAGGAAAACCTATCAGAATTACACCTGACTTCTCAGTGGAAACCATGCAAGCCAAGAAGGTCCTGGATAGATGTGTTGCAGACACTAAGAGACCACGGATACAAGCCCAGACTACTATACCCAGCAAAGCTTTCATTCACCATTAATGGAGAAAACAAGATATTCAATGACAGAAACAGATTTAAACAATACACATGCATAAACCCAGCCTTACAGAAAGTATTAGAAGTAAAGCCATAACCCAAGGAAGCTAACTACACTCACAATAACACAGGCATCTGATAACCCACCACCAGCATAGCCCATAGAAGGAAAACACACAAACATGACTACCAAAAGATAACCAGAGCCAACAACCACTGGTCATTAATATCACTTAATATCAATGGTCTCAATTAACCTATAAAAATACACAGGCTAAGAGAATGGATATGTAAACAGGATCCAGCATTCTTCTGTTTACAAGAAACACACCTCAACCTCAAAGACAGACACTACCTTGGAGTAAAGCATTGGGAAAAGGTTTTCCAAAAAAACTGACCTAAAAAACAAGCAGGTGTGGCTATTCTAATATCTAATAAAATTGATTTCAAACTAAAATCAATTAGAAGAGATGGAAAAGGACATTTTTATACTCATAACAGGAACAATTCATCAAGATGAAGTCTCAATCCTGAATATTTATGCCCCTAATTCAAGAGTACCGACATATGTAAAAGAAACATTACCGAAACTTGAATCGCACATCAAACCCCACACACCAATAATATGAGATTTCAAAACTCCTCTCTCAACAATGGACAGGTCAAACAAATAGAAACTTAACAGAGAAATAAGAGAACTAACAAATCTAATGAATCAAATGGACTTAAGAGACATTTATAGAACATTCCACCCAAACAAAAAAGAATATACCTTCTTCTCAGCACTTCATGGGACCTTCTCTGAAATTGATCACATTCTCAGTAACAAAGCAAATACCCACAGATACAAAAAATTGAAGTAATCCACTGTGTCTTATCAGATTGCCATGGAATAAAGTTAGAATTCAACAATACTACTCCCAGAAAGCCTATAAACTCACGGAAACTGAACAGTCAACTACTGAACCACTCCTGGGTCAAGGAGAAATAAAGAAAGAAATTAAAATCTTTCTTGAATTCAATGAAAATAAAGACACAACATATCCAAACCTAAGGGACACCATGAAAGCAATGCTAAGAGGATATTTCATAGCATTAACTACCCACATAAGGAAAATGGAGAAAGCTCACATCAATGACCTGACAGCATGCCTGAAAGCTCTAGAAAAAAAAAAAGCAGACTCACCCGAAAGGAGAAGAAAACAGGAAATAATCAAGTTGAGGACTGAAATCAACAAAATAGAAATACAGAAAACAATCCAAAGAATCAATGAAACAAAGAGCTAGTTCTTTGAAAAAAATCAACAAGACTGATAAACCCTTATCCAAACTAATCAAAAGGCAGAGAGAGAATATTCAAATTAACAAAATCAGAAATGAAAAGGGGGACATAACAACGGACACTGAGGAAATTCAGAGAATCATTAGGTCCTACTACAAAAATCTATACTCCACAAAACTGGAAAATGTAAAAGAAATGGACAATTTTTTTAGATGGATACCACCTACCAAAATTAAATCAAGACCAGGTGAACAATTTAAATAGACCTATAAACTGTGAGGAGATTGAAGCTGCCATCAAAAACCTCCCAACCAAAAAAAGCCCAAGGCTGGATAGTTTTAGTGCTGAATTCTACCAGAACTTTCAAGAAGAGCTAATACTTACACTCTTCAAAGTGTTCCACATAATAAAAACAGAAGGTTCATTTCCAAACTTTTTTTATGAAGCTACAATTACCCTGATACCAAAACCACACAAATATTCAACAAAGAAAGAGAATTACAGACCAATCTCACTCATGAACATGGATGCAAAAATTCTCAATAAAATTCTGGCAAATTGAATCCAAGAACACATAAAAAAAATCATCCATCATGACCAAGTAGGCTTCATCCCAGAGATGCAGGGCTGGTTCAACATATGAAAATCAATCAATGTAATCTACCATATAAATAAACTGAAAAAAACATATGATCATTTCATTGGATGCAGAAAAAGCATCCAATTTTGTTGACAAAATCCAACATCCCTTCATGATAAAGATCTCGGAGAGATTAGGGATACAAGGATCATATTTAAATATAATAAAAGCAATATACAGCAAGCAGACAGCTAACATCAAATTAAATGGAGAGAAACTCAGAGATTCCACTAAAAGCAGGAACAAGACAAGGCTGTCCGCTCTCTCCATATCTCTTCAACATAGTTCTTGAAGTTTTAGCAATAACAATAAGACAACATAAGGAGATCAAGGGGATTCAAATTGGAAAGGAAGAAGTTAAATTTTCGTTATTTGCAGATGATATGATAGTGTATATAAGTGACCCCCCAAACTACCAGAGAACTCCTACAGCTGATAAATACCTTCAGTGAAGTGGCAGGATACAAGATCAACTCAAAAAAATCAGTAGCCCTCCTACACACAAAGGATAAAGAAGGTGAGAGGGAAATCAGAGAAACATCACCTTTCACAATACCCACAAATCACATAAAATATCTTGGGGTAACACTAACAAAGGACATGAAAAACCTATTTGACAAGAAGTTATGTCTTTGAAGAAAGAAATTGAAGAAGATACAAGAAAATGGAAAGATCTCCCATGCTCTTGGATAGGAAGGATCAACATAGTAAAAACGGCAATCTTACTGAAGGCAATATATAGATTCAATGAAATCCCCATCAAAATCCTAACACAGTTCTTCACAGACCTTGAAAGCACGATACTCAACTTCATATGGAAAAACAAGAAACCCAAAATAGCCAAAACAATCCTATATAATAAAGGAACTGCCAGAGGCATTCCCATCCCTGACTTCAAGCTCTACTAAAGAGCTACAGTAATGAAAACAGTTTGGTATTGGCATAAAAACAGAGACATTGACAAATAGAATCTAATTGAAGACCCAGATATTAATTCACATACCTATGAACACCTGATTTTTGAAAAAGAAGCAAAAAAGATACCATGGAAAAAAGAAAGCATCTTCAACAAATGGTGCTGGCATAACTGGATGTCAACCTGTAGAAGAATGAAAATAGATCCATATCTGTCACCATGCGCAAAACTCAAGTCCAAATGAATTAAAGACCTCAATATAAATCCGACCACACTGAACCTGATAGAGAAGAAAGTGGGAAGTAACCTTCAATGCATGGGCACAGGAGACCACTTCCTAAATATAACCCCAGTAGCACAGACAATAAGAGCATCAATAAATAAATGGGAACTCCTGAAACTGAGAAGCTTCTGTAAAGCAAAGGACACAGTCAATAAGACAAAAAGGCAGCCTACTGAATGGGAAAAAAACTCTTCACCAACCCCCCATCAGACAAAGGACTGATCTCCAAAATACATAAAGAACTTAAGAAATTAGACATTAAAATTCTAAATAACCCAACTAAAAAGTGGTGTACTGAACTAAACAGAGAATTCTCATAAGAATAATTTCAAATGGCCAAATGATACTTAAGGACATGTTCTTCATCCTTAGCTATCAGGGAAATGCAAATCAAAACAACTTTGAGATACCATCTTACAGCTGTCAGAATGGCTAAGATCAAAAACATTAATGATAGCTTATGCTGGAGAGGTTGTGGGGCAAGGAGAATACTCATCCATTGCTGGTGGAAATACAAACTTGCGCAACCACATTGGAAATCAGGTGGCGGTTTCTCAGAAAACTGGGAATCAACCTACCTCAGGATCCAGCAATTCCACTCTTGGGAATAAACCCAAAAGATGCTCAATCATACTACAAGATCATTTGTTCAACTATGTTCATAGCAGCATTATATGTAGTAGCCAGAACCTGGAAACAACCTAGATGTCCCTCAACTGAAGAATGGATAAAGAAAGTGTGGTACATCTACACATTAGAGTAATACTCAGCAGTAAAAAAATAATGACATCTTGAATTTTGTATGCAAGTGGACAGAATTAGAAAACATTATCCTGAGTGAGGTAACCTAGACCCCCAAAAATGAATATGGTATATACTCACTCATAAGTGGATACTAGTCATAAACAAAGGGCAATGAGCCTATAGTTCAGGATCCTAGAGAAATTAAGTAATAAGGTAAACCCAAAGAAAAATATATACAGACCAACCTGGAAATTGGAATCAGACAAAAATTTGGGAGCAGGGGGAGCAGGAGGTAGAAGGAAGGGGAGAAGGGGGTTTGAAGAGAATTTGAGGGAATGGGATAGTCGAGATGGAGGAGGGACAGATAGATATGAGAGCAAGGAAAGAGATATCTTGATTGAGGGAGCCATTATGGAGTTAGCAAGAAACCTGGCTCTAGAAAAATGCCCAAGAACTCACAGGGATGAACCCAGCTGAGACCCTAAGCAATAGAGGAGAGGGTGTCTGAACTGACCTTACCCTGTAGTCATACAGATGATTTTCTTAAATATCACTAGAGAACCTTTGTCCAACAACAGATGGGAACAGAGGCAATGATCCACATCAGAGCACTGAACTGAGCTCCCAAGATGCAGTTGAAGAGTGGAAGGAGTGAGAGTATGAGCAAGGAATTCAAGACCATGAGGGGGTCATCCACTGAGACAGTTTGCTTGAGCTAATGGGAGCTCACCAACTCCAACTGGACTGGGGGTGAATGAGCATGGCAATAACCAAGCCCCTCTGAAGGGGGTTGACAACTAGAGCAGACTGAGGAGGCCACTGATAGTGACACTGGGATGTACCGGCTTCATGGGATCCTATTCTCTTTGGATGTTAACCTTGCTCAACCTAGATGTAGTATGGAGGGCCTTGGACTTTCCACAGAACGGGGTGCATAACACTTCCTTAGGGTTGGAGAGGTGGGAGGAGGGTCTGTGGAGGGAGAGGAAGGGGACTGGGAGGAGGGAAGGGAATGGAAATTTGGACTGTGTTTTTTAAGTAATAATAAAAAAGAAAGACCCTATTTCATCATCCCTTGGTATCTGATGTAGGTGGGTCTTCTATGTGTTGATTTCATTGGTTAATTAATAAAGAAAACTGCTTGGCCTAATAGGTCAGAACATAGGTAGGCAGGGAAGACAGAACAGAATGCTGAGAGGAAGGGAAGTGGGTCAGACGCCATAGCTCTCCTCTCCAAGATGAATGCAGGTTAAATCTTCCTGGTAAGCCAACATCGTTTGGTGCTACACAGATTACTAAATATGGGTTAAAGCAAGATTTGAGAATTAGCCAATAAGAGGCTGGAACTAATGGGCCAGGCAGTGTTTAAATGAATACAATTTGTGTGTTGTTATTTCGGGTGTAAAGCTAACCATGCGGGAGCTGGGTAGAATGAAAAGCAGGCCTGCTCACCTCATCACTACAGGTATCCTCAAGGAACTGGCCCTAGGACTCCCAAGGAAATAAAGATCTAGAGCTGTAAGAGTCTTGTATATATAAAATGGGGAACAGTGTTTTCATATGCCCTGTGCATATTCTTTCATGATTACATGATCTTCAGGTCACTTACACAGTTGTTACACTTTATTGCTTAAGGTATAAAAACAGGTAAGCAGTTCAACACAGATACAATGTGTTGCCATATTTTTTTGATCTACAGTTTATTGAGACCAGTAGTGCAGAAACCACAGACACAGAGGGCCAATGGTACAAAAGAAACTGGAAAGTATCAGGTCCTTTTTATTCTAATATATATGAATAAAGCCTGAGACTCTGTATATTTTAAATTTTCTTTGCTAATTTTTGTGTATCCACTATTTAGCCACCAGTGCTTAAATGAGTGCCAATAACTGCTGCCGTCATAAGATGGGGCTTACCTAGGTGTCAAGCACTATGATACTATGGCCAGATTGACAATTTTATTCCTTCTGAAAACCAATTCCAAAACTAACCCAGAAAGAAATCCTTAAGACGAATCAGAAAAAAAGTCACACAACAGTAATTAAGGATAGTCCTAATATATGGTAAAATCCTAGAAATCTTGAATCAGTACATGAACAATAAAGTCAATTTTAAAAAAAAATCTAAGATAAATGACATCAGCAGAACTTTCAGTAGAGTCTTAAGACAAATGGACAGATATACAATAGTGGTTCCTTCCAAACACCTTAAGTCAAGTTAAAAATCTAACCGGACACTAGATGAAAGATTCAAATACTAAAAACAATTTTAATAGCACCAAGAAAATGTAAAATAATTATTATGTTCTTAGAATAAAATGGATAATACTAAAAATATAAAAACTCAGAAGTTCTTTGGTCACCAGATTTCACTACAAAAATTAGCTATTCCTTCATGGTAAACAAGTATATATGCATATGCTCATATCTATGTGTATATACTACACATTTAAACAGAAAAGGAATAGTTTCTTCATTATATGAAGTGCAATTAATATGAAAAATAATAAGAAAAAATTTGGGTAAAGAACCACATGTAAATAGGCAATGTTTTAAAATATGGAAAGATAATTCTGTATCTAAAAATACAGAAATGACAAATGATCAACCAAAGTCATGATGGATAAATTTGAAAACGTGATAGCCCAAAATACTGTTTTTTAGGAATTTGTTCTTTAAAAAGACAAATGTATAATATACATATGAAGGATGTTTGATATTTAAAAAGCAGAAAATAGAACAGACTAAATGGCCTGGAACTATTACAAGAAATGAAGACGCTTGGTATGTGATTTACTCAAAGGTTCAGCTGTAAATACTGGTCATATGAAAGAAAACTGTCTGTCATAGGAAAGACTCTTTAAAGAGGTAGACACATGAATACAGAACACCCCAATATTTCACGCTTACAGGACAAGCCTATAGTCAAAGGGGACTTCGGGGGAAGTTGGGGGAGGAGAAAGGAGCATATCTACATATTTTATACCTTTTTATGCTAAGTTGATTATTTTTACCATGTACATCTATTATTTTTAAAATATGATATTTAAAAATACAAGCAATGCACTTCACAAAAAGGAAGAAAAAAGCAAAAGGAACTTTTCGTTGTGGTATAGAAAAGAAAATTATAAACTTTTCTTTAGACCAACATATTTACCAAAAACTCACGGATGATATCATATTCATCTTTTCTCTGGAGCATTTTCAGACAATCCCTCATGGCAGACTGTGAAGAGTAGTTGAATATTAATGGTCGGATCTGTGCCAACTGAGTCAGCTCCTTTTCAGAGACAGTTGTTTTAACGTCTGAGGAACAAAAAGGACCACATTTCTAAGTTCCACGTAGTTACTGAAGAGTTATTCTTTAATTCTCGGATTTTTTTCCTCTATAAATACAAAGCTTTAAACTTCAACAGAAATTTACCTTTCCAGAAACACCTCTTACTTTTAAATAGACTACTATTGTTTTCGAGAAAATATGCTACCTACCTTGAAATGATGGAAAACCCATTCAGTGGTATGACAGACACAGTAGACTGAAGCATATTCTGTCTTGTAATATGAATGTGGTATGTAGATTGACAACTACATGAAGGGTTATGCATATGACTTCAGACTGAGACAAAAACAAAGCTCCTTACCCTCCATGGATTTAGTATTTGGAGTATTTAGAAGTATTTGTATGTCCCTAGAGTCTAAAGAAAAGGATGCAGAGAGTCTAACACATGTCTCAATCTACTAAAATAGATCAAACAACACAAAACACATCAAAAGACAGAGTGGGTCTAAGTATTACAACCCACAAGACAGAATAGCAGATATACATCACACGTAACAACAATAGAAGAGTATGTTCTTTATCAAATAGCACATATGGAATCCATGATTTTATAATGACCTTTAGGTCACACTGTCAAGTGTAAGTGCCAAGTATCTGAAATTATACAAGCATCATTTGAGGGTCAAAATGTAGTAAGTCTAGAAGTTCATAGTAAAATATAATTTTTAAGTTTCACAATTTTAAGGTATAATATTGAAGTTCTTAAAAATCTCTTTCCAAAGAAAACAAAAATTGTAAAGAGAATAAAAATTAAGTTAGTACTAATAATACGTAAAAATCAATTAAATAAAAGAAGGAGATGACCATTTCCAAGAACCTCAACAGCCTTGGGTAGGTCATCTTGTCTTGTAACCACACACAATATAACCAGAATCCCTTTAGAGGGGCAGGAGAAAGAGGTTATTATTTAGATTAACAGCAAGAGAAACCCTACAGTTCTTTATAAATGCCTGTAGCAACAGTGAGAGAGGCAGTATAAGTAATCCATAAGGGGAAATGTAATTATCACAACAACAGAGGCTATTTTGATTACCTTTTAACCACAACAAAGATAAGCAAAAATATTGAAGTCTTGGAGATTCCAGTTGAATGAAATATCATATCTTATTAAATCCAAAGACGTATGGTCATCTTGACAGATGAAGATAAAGCATTTAGTAAAATGCAACATCCTATCATGGTAAAACAAAACATTTAAACCCTAGTTTAAAAATTTAAGAAATGTACTGTAGTACAATATAAAGTTACACATTATAATCTGCAGCAAACATCCTGAAATGAAGAGCTAAAAGATTTTACTGAGAAGTCATGAATGAGATAATGTCCATTTTCATATTATTATTCAACACAGGATCCAGTGAAAAGATAAAATGGCTTTGTAAAACAAGTAAGGAGAAAGTCAGAGGTTACTCATTAATAAATGGCATGATTTTATATGTGGAAAACCATGAACTTTTCTCCTAAAACAAAATTTGTTAGAACTGATATATTTACTAAATTTACAGAATACAAAATCAAAAGACAAAAAAATATAATTTTATAAATAAAAAATTTGTTGATCAAGAAATTAATAAACAAGCCTATTAATGGCAGCCAAAATAAAATAATCTAGTGGCATATTTAACCAAGGAAGTTGAGTTGATCTCTACAACAAAAAAACTATAAAATATTAATTAAGAAAATGATCAGGATATTGAAAAGTGAAAAGACCTCCCGTATCCTTGGACTGGATAAGCCAATATTGCTAACCAAAGCAATTTACAGACATAATGTGATATCTAGAAAAATGCTAATGACATTCTTCATATAGGAATAGAAAAAAATCTAAAATTCACATGGAAGCAAAAAATATGCCTATTGGCTAATCAATCTTGAATAAAACAAGGCCATAAAAATTTGAATATCTGACTTTTACATATTACAAGACTATATAGTAAACAAAACATGATACTGTCACAAAAAAAAGGGGACACAGCAATGAAACAGATCACAGAAATTAATCCATAACATCTAAAGACAAATCATCCTCAACAAAGTTTCTGAAGTACACACTGGAAAGTAATAGTTTCTCTAATACATAATGCTGAGAAAACTAAATGCATACACAGAAGAATGAAGTCATCTTCCACTGTCTGCAAAAATCAACTCCAAATGGACTAAATGCTTAAATGTATGTCCTTAAATTACAAAACTATTTACTTCAAGAAAGCTTAGAGAAGTCTTTCAAGAAATTCATATAGACAACAACTTTTTGGATAAAGACCCCTAAATGCTGTGCAAAACTGCTAAATTATGTCTGTTATTTCTCATGCAGAGAAGTAAGGTGAAACTAGATTAAAAACCTTAATTTAAAACCTGAAAAGCTGAGGCCACTAGATGAAAACATGGGACAGAGAGATAGACAGAACATTGAGAACATAACGCCAATAGTACAGAAAATAGTCTCAAGAATTCACAAATGGGTTTAAATAAAATAGAAAGGGTCCAAAGTGAGGAGACAACCCAGAGAACAGGTGAAAACTCTTTGCCAGCTACACTTCAGACAAGGTATTAATATCTAGAATATGTAAAGAATGACAAAAAATGAACTCCCTTGAACAAAACTGCCAGGTCAGTGAACTGGCCAGATATTTCTCAAAAGAAAACACAGAAATGTCATAACATAAGTATTTTTGAAGTGTTCAACATCCTTAGACATCAAGGAAACACAAATCCACTTTGAGAATCCACCTTTCCCCAATAAGAATGGCTATTATCAAAACGAAAACAAAACAACAAACAAAAAACACTAGCAAGAATATAGGGAAAGAGGAACCTTATTTATCATTGGCGGGAGTGTAAGCTAGTCAGAATCTGCAGTTTGTCAAAAAAATAAAAATATTGCTATCATATGACCTAGCTAGACTACTTATAAGTGTATACACAAAGGACTCTACACAAGAGATACTTATCCATGTTTATGAATGCTGTCTTCTTAATATTAAGAAAGCAGAGTAAGCATAGATGTCCATCAACAGATGAACAATGTAAATATGATATAAATATACAAAGGGAAATTATTCATGTATAAATTAAAATAAAATTATTCAATTTAAGGAAAAATATATGGAACTGGAAAATGTTATATTACACAAGGTAACCCAGGTTTAGAAAGACAAATGCCACATTCTCTCAAATATGGATCTCAACTTTTAATTTCTTTTCGGGGGAGCAGGATCTTGCTATGTAGCTCTGGCTGGCTCAGAACTTTCTATATGGACCAGGCTGCTCTCATACTCACAGACTGCTCTCATACAGAGATCCGTCTGCCTCTGCCTCTGCTTCCCATTTGCTGGAATTAAAGGTGTAGGCTACCACACCCAGCTTTAATTTATATATAATGCATTGTAGTGAGGGACCATAGATGCCAAGGAACAGAACGGGGACCTGACAGGAAAAAAGAAGCTTTAAGGGGAAGCAATAGGAAAAGTAATAGAACACATGTGATATGATACTAAAAGGAGGACTACTTAGGATGGAGGGATTTGTTTACATGTAGCAGGGTGAGGAGATGCTGAAGAGGGTAGGGGGAAGAACAATAAAACCTAGTAGGTATATAAGTGCCATAAGGAAATTTGCTACTTTATATGTAAAGAGAGATGATAAATGGACAGATGATAGACAGACAGATATATGACAGGTAACAGATATAAATGATAGACAGACAGACAGACAGATAGACAGACAGATAGATAGATAGAAAATAAAAGCATAAAAGCAAAGGGGTGGGGGGGAACAAACGAAAAGCCAAGTGCCAGGAATGTGTCACCTCTTTAGGATGTGTTGGTCAGTGAGGTTACATAGTCCTCAAACATTACCTTCTATTACAGTCTACTGCCAATGTTCTTGGTGACGTTTTAGAACACGACAGTTAAGACCTTATTGCTTTAGTTACCGCACAGTTTGGATATGGGTCATGGAGAAATCATGTTGGTCCTCACCTGGAAGTCTCACCCCTACTAGATAGCATTCATAGTGTTGAAAGGTGTGGTATAAGCTACCAGAAGAGGTCACTTTGGAATACTTAGCTCCAAAGAGGACAGATATATTACATTCCTGTTTTGCAAGGCTTGTTTAAGAGGGTATAGAAAGATCATAAAAGCAAGAAGCTGTAGATGACTACAAGGAAACTCTGTTTTCCAGACATAGCAGGGTGACTGCATGTATGAACTCACACTGGTTGTAACACCACACACAAAGTCTGTGCAAGCTCAAGCCAGATAAAGTCCCATCATGGAGCAGGTAGGTAGGCATGAAGTTCTACCCCTAGCTGAGTATCCAGCTGCAAAAGCTGGGCGAGGACAGTAAGTTTTAATACTGTGGCCCCCGGTAGGTCTAAAATCACACATCCAAGAGTATATGGATAGCAGAAAATTGACTTAATTAGTTTGAAAAATGAAGAGGACATGATTTTAATTGTGTAGGGAAGAAAGGCAGATCTGAGAGAAGCTAGCAGAGGGAGGTGAATATGATCAGAATACATACATAAAATTCTCAGAGAAA
>NC_022013.1:58999270-59001905 GCF_000317375.1 Microtus ochrogaster
TTCTTCCGGCAACTGTTTGTCAGAGTCTCCAGTACAGAATTGAATTCTTTAACACATTTGCTTGCTGTACCAGGCATTTTCTTTTGAGCCAACAACCAGATCCCAAATCATGACATGGAGAGTTAATTTTAGTTATAAATCTTTTTCTAAAGATATTATTTACTTATTGTGTATAGTGTTCTGCTTGCTCGCCAGGAGAGGGCACCAGTTCTCATCATAGATGGCTGTGAGCCACCATGTGGTTGTTGGGAACTGAACTCAGAACCTCTGGAAGAGTAGTCAGTGCTCTTAACATCTGAGAAATCTCTCCAGCCCCCCAACAGCAATCTTTTTCAAAAGACTATAGCTGCTCTTTCTATAATCCCTTATCTGAATTCAACTTTAAACTCACTCATGGTCTTTTTTTTTTTATCAAATTGCACATTTTTCATATCTTTCTGTTCTCTCTCGCTGGAGAATTGCCTAAAAGCAGCGAGTAGCAAACCACACCATAGCCTGAATGCAATGTAGTCTTAAAATTTCTTCAACCAAATGACTTAGTCCATTACTTTTGAATTTATTCTCATTCAAATTTGTAGGACATGGGAACAACACAAATAAAGACTTTGTTAGAATGTAATATTAATAGCTTCTAGGTGAGTTTCCAAACAGTCCTTACTGAGGTGAGATGTCCTTCTATATGCTGCGAATATATGTTCTTTTAATTGGCTAATTAAAACTGCTTTAGCCTATGATAAAACAGAATATAGCTAGGCAGGCAGTTCAAATAATACAGGAGAAGAAGAAGAACAAGTTTGAGAACAATGCAAACCAGCTGCCCAAGAAAAGAGATGCCAGCAGTAGCCTAAGGAGAAAGATGCCAGTCTATGTGGTGTTCTGTAAGCATCTTGCCATATAATAATCAAAACGGAAAACAAACAGAATAAAGAAATAATATTAAGAGCTGCAAAGGAAAAAGGTCAAGTAACATATAAAGGCAGACCTATCAGAATTAAACTTGACTTCTCAACAGAAACCATGAAAGTCAGAAGGTCCTGAACAGATGTGCTGAAGACACTAAGAGACCACAGATGCAAGCCCAGACTACTATACCCAGCAAAGCTTTCAATCACCATCGACGGAGAAAACATGATATTCCATGACAAAACCAGATTTAAACAATACTTATCCACAAATCCAGACCTACAGAAAGTACTAGAAGGAAAACTCAACCCAAAGATGCTAAATGCATCCACAAAAACACAGGCAACAGATAACCTCACACAAGAAAGCCCCAAGAGGGAAACACACAAACAGTACCACTGAAAAATAACAGGTATAAGTAATAACTGGTCATTAATACCTCTTAATATCAATGGATTCGATTAACCTATAAAAAGACAAAGAGTAACAGAATGGATATAAAAGCAGATCCTTCTTCTGTACACAAGAAACACACCTCAACCTCAAGGACCATCATTACCTCAGAGTAAAAGGTTGAGAAAAGACTTTCCAATTAGATGGATCTAAGAAGCAAGCAGGTGTAACTATTCTAATATCTAACAAAATAGACTTCAAACTAAAATCAATCAGAAAAGATGGAGGACACTTTATACTTGTCAAAGGAAAAAAAAATCCATCAAGATGAAGTCTTAATCCTGAACATCTATTCCCCAAATACAAGAGCAACCACACATGTAAAAAAAAATTACTAAAGCTTAAATCACACACCAAACCCCACAAAGTAATAGTAGGAGACTTAAACATCTCTACTCTCACTAATAAACAGGTCAGCCAGACAGAAACTTAACAGAGAAATAAGAGAACTAACAGATGTCATGAGTCAAATGGACTTAACAGACATCTCTAGAACATTTCACACAAACACAAAAGAATATACATTCTTCTCTGCACCTCATGGAGCCTTCTCCAAAGTTGACGACATATTCAGTAACAAAGCAAACCTCAACAGAAACAAAAAAGAACTGGAATAACCCCCTTAATCTTACCATATCACCATGGTTTAAAGTTAGAATTCAACAACACTATTTGCCAAAAGTCTACAAACTCATGGAAATTGAACAATGCACAACTGAATCACCCTTGTTGAGAAAGAAATTAACACTTCTTAGAATTCAACAAAAATGAAAGTACAACATACCCGAAACTATGGGACACTATGAAAGCAGTGCTAAGAGGAAAGTTCATAGCACTAAGTGCCTATATAAAGAAAGCAGAGAAATCTCATGCTAGCAACTTAACAGCATACCTGAAAACTCTAGAACAAAAAGAAACAGGAGGAGTAGATGACAGAAAATAATCAAATTGAGAGCTGAAATCAATAAAACAGGAAAAAGAAAACAATACAAAGAATTAATGAAACAAAGAGCTTGTACTTTGAGAAAAAAACAAGATAGACAAACCCTTATCCAAACTAATCAAAAAAACAGAGAGAGAACATCCAACTTAACAAAATCAGAAATGAAGAGGGGGACATAACAATAGATACCAAGGAAATCCAGATAATCATTAGGTCATACTACAAAATCCTGTACTCCATAAAATTGGAAAATGTAAGAAATGGACAATTTTCTGGAAAGATACCACATACCAAGATTAAGTCAAGACCAGGTGAACAATTTAAATAGACTTATAA
>NC_022013.1:59002250-59003803 GCF_000317375.1 Microtus ochrogaster
GACATATGAAAATCTGTCAATGTAATCTACCACATAAACTGAAAGAAAAAAAATATGATCATCTCATTAGAAAAACCATCTCAGTAGAAAAACCATGCAGCAAAATCTAACACTCCTTCATGATAAAGTTCTTGAAGAGATCAGAAATAAAAGGAATATATTTAAACATAATAAAAGCAATATAAAGTAAGCCGACAGCCAAAATCAAATTAAATGGGAAGAAGATCAAAGCGATTCCACTGTAAGCAGGAACAAGACAAGGCTGTTCAATCCATATTATTCAACATAGTTCTTAAAGTTCTAGCTAGAGCAATAAGACAACAAAAGGAGATTGGGGGATACAAATAGGAAAGAAGAAGTCAAACCTCCACTATTTTCAGATCATATGATAATAAACATAGGTGACGCCAAAAATTCTACCAGGGAACTCCTACAGCTGATAAATACTTTCACTGATGTTGCAGGATACAAGATCAATAAAAGAAATCAGTAGCCCTCCTATATGCAAATGATTAAGAAGCTGAGAAAGAAATCAGAAAAACATCACCACTCACAATAGCCATAAATAATACAAAAATAATATATAAAGTACCTGTAACAGGAGGAGCGGGCTGCCTGTCATCCTGGCCACCCAGCTATCTTACACCCGAAATAATCACACAGAAACTGTATTCATTTAAACAGTGTCTGGCCCATTAGCTCTAACTTCTTATTGGCTAATTTTTACATCTTAAATTAACCCATTTCTATTAATCTGTGTATTGCCACGTGATGGTGGCTTACCAGCAAGATTCTAACCAGTGTCTGTCTCAGGCAGGAGATCCATGGCATCTCTCACTCTGCCCTTCTTCCCAGCATTCAGTTCTTTCTTCTCCGCCTACCTAAGTTCTGCGACAATCCTAGGTCAAATATAAGTACTGCAGGCTTGCCCCACCCAGTCCAGCATGGAGGAGCCACTTGCGCCTCTGAGAGCCAAGCACACTGCCCCACTTCTAGGCACAAAGCTGGTCCACATTTCCATCAAGCAAGCTGTAGCACTTTACTCACAAACCCCATCAAAATGCTCTGTCTCCAGCAAGAGACAGAGGTCAAACAGGCAACATAGCCCAGAAAGCTGGCATTTTTAAACTGTGCAGCTTTTTTTCCCCGCTATAGCTGAATCAGGAAAGTCTCTCTTAAAGCAGCTGTGGCAAGCCACCAGCAAGCAGTAAGAAGTTGTCTTAAACTCTGTATTCTATTTGAAGCTCTCTCAGATTTTATGTGGATTTAGTTGATAACATGGACACCACTCTGTAACAGGAAGAGCAGGCTGTTTGTTGTCCTCGCTGCCTGGTTATCTTACACCCGAAATAATCACATGAAAACTGTATTCATTCAAACACCGTCTGGCCCATTAGCTCTAACTTCTTATTGGCTAATTCTTATATCTTGATTTAACCCATTTCTATTCATCTGTGTATTGCCACGTGATTGTCGCTTTCCAGCAAAATTCTAACTGGCATACATCCCAGGCAGGATATCCATGGCTTCTCTCATTCTGCCTTTCTTCCCAG
>NC_022013.1:59005218-59006142 GCF_000317375.1 Microtus ochrogaster
AATACCACTCTTGGGCATATACCCAAAGGATGATCAATTGTACCACAAGAACATGTGCTCAACTATGTTTATAGCAGCATTATTTGTAATATCCAGAACATGGAAACAACCTAGATGCCCCTCAAATAAAGAAAGGATAAAGAAAATGTGGTACATTTACACAATGGAGTTCTTTCTACTCAATGGTTAAAAAAAAAAATGACATCTTGAATTTTGCATGCAAATGAATGGAATTAGAAAACACTATCCTGCGTGAGATAACTCAGACCCAGAATGATGAGCATGGTATGTATTCACTCATAAATGGATACTAGCTATAAAGTAAAGGATAATGAGCCTATAGTCCATGACCCCAGAGAAGCTAAGTAACAAGGAGAACCCTAAGGGAAACATATATAGATCTCTCTGAGAAGGGGCAATAGGTGAGATCTCCTGAGAAAATTGAGAGCATGGAGTTGTGGGGAGGAAGGCAGAAGGGGAGGAGGACGGCAGAAGGGGAAGGGAAAGAAAACTTGAGGGAAGGGGATGGTAAAGATGGGGGAAGGACAGAGATTGAGAGCAAGGAAAGAGATATCTTGATTGAGAGAGCCATTATAGGGCTAGCAAGAAACCTGGCAATAGAGAAATTCCCAGGAATCCATAAAGATGACTGTTGGGGAAGGCTGCTTGTTGGTTTCCTGACCACCCAAATTCCTGAAATAGTCACACAGAAATCTGTATTAATTGCAATACTGTTTGACCAATAGCTTAAGCCTCTTTATGGCTTACTCTTATATCTTAAATTAACCAATTTCCATATTTTATATTTACCATGAGGTTTGTGGCCTTCCGCAAGATTCCACCTGGCAGCTTGCATCTTTCTCCTCTGGCAGCTCCATGGCTTCTTCCTGACTCTGCCTTCTCTCTCTCTCTCTCTCTCTCTCT
>NC_022013.1:59006242-59008334 GCF_000317375.1 Microtus ochrogaster
TCACCACATGGTTGTAGCTTACCAGCAATGTTCCTGTGCATCTGTCTCCTGTGGGCAGCTACATGTGTCTCTCTGACTCCTCCTACTCTCTATATATAGCTCTTTCAGCCTAGCTATATTCTGTTAAGCCATTGGCCAAAAGCAGTTTCTTCATTAACCAATGAAAGAAGCACATATACAGAAGGACTTCCCATACCATTTCCCCTTTTCTGTTTAAATAAATGAAAGGTTTTAATTTTATCATAGTAAAATGACATATAACAAAACAGGTATCAAGCAATAATTACAGTTACAATATTTATATATACTTTATCTTTAATCATAACTAAGGAAAACAATAACTACCTATTCCTCAACTCCATCAAAGACTCCAGAAGGATAAATTACCTAAGTAAACCAGAAGTGCATTGTAAGCAACTTCCAAAGCTCTAGAATTGACAGAGACATTTCTTGCTTGGACAGTCACCCCAAATTCTTCTACATCATTGCAGGCATCATCTTCAGCCTATTGGTCCATAGTATCTGGCAAACTTTTCCATGAAGCAGGAAACCTCAAAGACAGTTCTGCCTATATTGGCAGTTTGTCAGTCACTTTCTTCTATGTCCTGCAGAATGTCTGGAAGATTCTTTCATGAAGCAGGAATCCTGAAGAACTGTCTCATCTTTAGGCAAGTTCAGCAGTCATTCTGTTGTGGTTCTGTTGTGGGTCCTGAATGTCCCTTGCATGTCCAGTTCATCAAGGAGTCCAGGCAAGAGCAGCTTCTTGCTCAAACAGCTAGTAAACTCCATAAAGAGCCTCTTCAATGCCCATCTTCCTCTTGAAGTAATTGCTGCTGCCAGGAGCAGATGTGTCTCATTGCCATGAAAAGTCCTAAGTTTTTAAAACATTTTAAATCCATATTCTGAAGGTCTCAGAAAGATTTGAAGAATACCTATCTAACAGAAATATATCTACAAAACCTAAATAATGACTACAAGCTTGACTATTAAAAATGACTATCTATTAACCTGTATTTATTAATTATACATTACATTTTAAAATGAACTGCACAAACACAATACCTTAATCAAGAGCAGAAATATATATATATAACAAAATTGACCTAAAATTTTAATCAATAAACCAAGGTCCATATCATTGCAAATCTCTATAGCGATGACCCCAGATAAGACCCTAAACAATACTGGAGAGTGTACTTGGACAAGACTTGCCCTGTAGTCATATTTATAACTACCTTAATTGTCACCATAGAACCTTCATCCAGCAACTGATGGAAGCAGAGACAGAGATCCACAGCAGAGCACTGGATTAAGTTCACAAAGTCCAGTCAAAGAGCAAGAGGAGTGAAAATACAAAGAGGTCAAGATCATGATGGGGATACCCACTGAGCTAATGGGAACCCATTAACTCCAGCCTGACAGCTAGGGAGCCAACTTAGGACCAAACTAGGCCTTCTAAATGTGGGTGACAGTTGTATGGCTGGGACAGACTGTGGGACCACTGGCAGTGGGACCAGGATTTATCCCTATCGCTTGTACTAGTTTTTTGGAACCCATTTTCTTTGGAGGGATACCTTGTTCAACCAAGATAGAGTGTGGAGGGCCTTGGCCCTACCTCAAAGCAACATGGTAGACTTTGCTGACTCCCCATGGGAAACCTTTCCCCTTCTAAGGAGTGGATGAGGGGTGGGATGGGGGAAAGTGAAGGGAATGGTAGGAGGGGAAGGAGTGGAACTGAGATTGGTGTGTAAAAAGAGAAGACTTTCATAACAACCATCTAGCTTTACAACTTAAGGCATCCATAAAAAAAAAGAAAGAACTAGATGTATGGATTGATATCTGGGTTTTGGTTTGGTTCCATTGGTCCTCCTGTCTGTTCTTATGCCAATACCAGGCTGTTTTCAGTACTGTATCTCTGTAGTAGAGTTTGAAGTCAGGGATTGTGATGCCTCCAAAAGTTCCTTATCCTGGGTTTTTTGCTTTTCCATATGAAGTTGAGTACCATTCTTTCAAGGTCTGTGAAGAATTTTTCTGGGATTTTGATGGGCATTGCATTGAATCTGTAGACTGC
This sequence comes from Microtus ochrogaster, assembly GCF_000317375.1. NCBI lineage: Eukaryota > Metazoa > Chordata > Mammalia > Rodentia > Cricetidae > Microtus > Microtus ochrogaster. The sequence continues at coordinate 59,008,314 of NC_022013.1, forward strand.
TTTTGGTAAGATTGCCATTTT
>NC_022013.1:59008899-59010453 GCF_000317375.1 Microtus ochrogaster
AAAAAATGTGATATATTTACTACACAACAGAAAAAAATGACATCTTGAAATTTGCAGGCAAATGGATACATCTAGAAAACATCACATTGAGTGAGATAACCCAAACCCAGAAAGACAAATATCCTATGTACTCACTCATAAGTGGCTTTTAGACATAAAACAAAGGAACAAACCTACAATTCACAATCCGAGAGAACCTAGACAACAATGATGACCCTAAGAGAGACATACATGGATCCAATCTACATGGGAAGTAGAAAAAGACAAGGTCTCCTGAGTAAATTGGGAGCATGGGGACCGTGGGAGAGGACAGAAGGGAAGGGGGGAAAAGGAAGGTAAGTGGAGAAAAATATACAGCCCAATAAAAACAATTTAAAAAGATGGAAAAAAAGAAAAAAAATAAGAATTAAATCAAAAGGGCAGGTATAATAAAAACTCAGAGATAATAGAAATACAAAGTTTCAGATATAAAACCAATAAAAACAAGGTAAGCATGTTAAAATACAACACCAAGTTTGGGTAGCTTTTCTTTAGATGATGTTATAACATGGCTCTTAAGTGTAGCCAAAGAGCCACGTAGGAAAGTCTGGTCTCCCAGCATGACTCTATTGGCAGTGGTGGAAGCTTCCATAGTAGGGTATAGTTGGATGATCTTCAAATCATAGGGGAAATATTCTCTTTCCCTTGTCTCTCATGTCCAATGAGTAACACAGAAAAAAACAAAGTTTAACACAGCTTTTTGCTGTTTGCTTGCGGGATACCGCAGAGAAATTTTCCCGACTCAGCCATAGCAGCAGGAAAAAAGCTGTGCCATTTTACAATGAGGCTTCCTGGGCCCTGCCACTGGTGCAAACTCAGGCTTTGGAGCATTTGTGGGCCTGGCTGGTTGTGGGCCCACTCAAGGTAGGGAGAAAAATATCTGAGATCATGCCCATGGCTCAGCTCTTCCTGCCTGGGTAGACAGTGGGGTCAGGTCTACTAGAAAGTGGCGGTTTTGAAATACCAGTTTCTGGGCTGTGCTGCCATTGCCATCTCTGTCTGGCTCCTGTGGGAGACAGAACTTTTGAATGGGGTTTGTGAGTAAAGTGCTGTGGCTTGCTTGATGACAATGTGGACTGCCGTGTGCTTGAACTGTGTGCAGCTCAAGGGCACCAAATGGCTCTGAGGCACGGCTCCGCCATGCTGAACTGTGCTGATCTCAGGCAGGAACTATCGTAATTATCATAATAACAGCACAGTTAAAGTTTAGACTGGGCAGGAAACAGGCGGTACCATATTACCCCTACATGGCACAAGCTAAGGTTTTAAAGAAGTGCTTAGCATTTTAAGAAGTGCTCCTGAATAGTAAAGAATTACAGATTCACGACAGGACAGATTCAGACATAAAAGACCTCTAAATGGGTCACAGTGTTGAATAAATGTACATAGGCTAGGAAGAGAAAAGATGAAGAGCACAGAGACTCATAAAATAAAGTTAATGCTTTAAAAAATATTGGGTAAAGTCTTTAAAGAGACAGAGTAAAGTAATAGAGTAAAAAAATAAGCCACGTAAAA
>NC_022013.1:59012275-59013413 GCF_000317375.1 Microtus ochrogaster
CAGGACGACATAAGCACCTTAAAAGCCTATTTACATAAAACAAAAAAGGGGGAATATGGTTCCACCCCCAGAGATCATTTGTCTTTTATTTTATACATTTTAAATTTTTTGACTGTTGATGCTCAATCTCATACCGTTGCTGACCGGCATTGGCAGCCAGATTCTTCCAAGATGCCTCATGTCAAATGGAAGAATCTATCAGACGGCACCTGGTATGGTCCAGATCCTGTACTGGTATGGGGAAGAGGGGCTGTTTGTGTTTTCCTGCAGGATGCTGACAATCCAATATGGGTACCTGAGCGGCTGGTGCTGCTGTGGATTTTCCTGACCAGAACCTAAAGACAGGATTAAGCCAAGAGATCAAGGAGATTCTGGCTTGTCAACTGAAGAATTGCGGGTTTCCTGAGGAGCTGGCTGTGGTGGTCCGAGTGCCAAGGATTGCTCCTCTACCCGTCTACCCATCCCATGATATTGGCAGCCATAGCTGTTGCTGCCACAGCAGCTAGAGCTGCTGGATTTTTCATTAGTCAGTCAGTTGCTTCCTGCTAGCACAAAGGATACATTCTCAGGACAGGTTACAAATGCCTTGGCCATTCAATTTGAGCTAAATTTACAAATAAATATTGCAGTTAATTTTGCTCTTGGTTGTGGTTAAAGACCACTGCTAGATGTTACAGTAATAGGCTTATTGCTGTTATTCACGGACCCTGAGGTGTACAATTTACTAATTGGCTCTTGAAATTATTCTAGTTAGCTATACCAGGGTTCCTTTCACCAGCGCTGAGACCTTACTTAAAGGGCTCCAATTTGGGCACATGATTAAGGATTGAGTAGACACAGTCTCCTTAAGAAATGCTTACATGTGCTGGAGCATCATGCCAGAGCCAAAGGCAAGCTCAGGTCAATGTTGCCACGTGGCAAGTCCTCTTAGCTATTGCCCCAGAGAATCTTTCAGCACAAATCTGGCTAAACTCGGTGACGGATGACTAGTGAGCCAATGATGGGAAAGGCTTTTGGGGGGCTGCCCCAACCTAAGACAGCAAATGTGTTTTGACCTGGATGCTTTCCCATGATAGGTAAGGGGTATTGCCTAACGTCCAATACCACCCAAGACAGGCCTAGTCATAATTTATATAAA
>NC_022013.1:59014218-59015644 GCF_000317375.1 Microtus ochrogaster
GTTGAAGAGTGGAAGGAGGGAGAATATGAGCAAGGAAGTCAGGACTACAAGGGGTTGGTCCACCCACTGAGACAGTGTGCCTGAGCTAATGGGAGCTTACCAAATCCAGCTGGACTGGGACTGAATGAGCATGGGATCAAACTGGACCCTATGAATGTGGCTGACAGTTGGGACAGGCTGAGAAGCCAATGATAATGGCACTGGGATTTGTCTTTACTGCATGTACTGGCTTTTTGGGATTCCTATTCTATTTGGATGCATACCTTCCTAAGCCTGGATGGAGGGCAGGAGCTTGGACTTCCTACAGGGTAGGGTACCCTGTCCTCTCTTAGGACTGGAGGGGGAGAGGGAAGGATGAGTAGGGGAGTGGGAGAGAAGTGGGATGAGGGGAGGAAGTGGAAATTTTGATTGGTATTATTTATAAAGCAATAAAAAAATCCGCTGGAAAAAAAAGAAAATAAAAATAAATAAAAACATCTCAACCAAAAAAAGCCCAAGGCCAGATGGTTTCAGTACAGAATCCTATCAGAATTTCAAAGAAGAGCTAATACTAATACTCCTCAAATTGTCACACAATAGAAACAGATGCAATATTGCCAAATTCTTTTTATTAGGTCAGTTACCCTGATACCCAAACCACACAAAGAAGCAACAAAGAAAGAGAATTACAGACCAATCTCCTCCATGAACATTGATGCAAAAATACTCAATGAAATTCTGGCAAACAGAATCCAAGAACACATCAAAAAAATCAACCACCATGATCAAGTAGGCTTCATCTCAGGGATGCAGGGATGGTTCAGCATACAAAAATCTGTCAGTGTAATTCACCATATAAATATACTGAAGGAACAAAACCATATAATCATCTTATTAGATGCTGAAAAAGCTTTTGACAAAATCTAACACCCCTTCATAATAAAGGTTCTAGGGAAAACAGGTAGGGATACAAGGAACATACCTAAATATAACAAAGGCAATATACAACAAGCTAACAGCAAACATCAAACTAAACACAAAGAAACTTGTTCTAAGAGCCCGCTTGTTGTTCCCAGCTGCTCAGCCCCAAAATAATCACACAGAAACCATATTATCTGCAATACTGTTTGGTAAATAGCTTAAGCGTATTTCTGGCTAACTCTTATCTTAAATTAACCCATCTCTATTAATTTGTGTATCTCCACAAGACTGTGGCTTACGGGTAAAGTTCTGGCATCTGTCTCTGGTGGGGGCTACATGGCTTCTTTTTGACTCCGCCTTCTTTCTCCCAACATTCACCACCTTGCACTACTCTACCCTATCAGGTCAAGCCAGTTTCTTTAGCAATTAACCAATAAAAGCAACACATATATAGAAGGATCTCCCACACCAGAAACTCAAAACGATTCCATAAAATCAGAGACTAGACAAGGCTGCCCACTCTCTC
>NC_022013.1:59016274-59019259 GCF_000317375.1 Microtus ochrogaster
TATAGAGCTATAGTAATAAAAACAGTTTGGTATGCGCATAAAAACAGACATGTGGATCAATGGAATTCATTTGAAGACCTTGACATAAATCTACACACCTATGAACACCTGATTTTGACAATGAATTAAAAAATATACAATGGAAAAAAGAAAGCATCATCAACAAATGCTGCTAGCATAACTGGATGGCAGAATATAGAAGAATGCAAATAGATTTATATCTATCACCCTACCAAAAAACTCAAGTCCAAATGGATCAAAGACCTCAACATAAAACAAACCACATTGAACCTCATAAGAAGGGGAGAAGGGGAGAGAGACGGGAGAAAGGAAAGACTGGAGAGAGTTTGGGGGAGTTGGGAGGGTGGAGATGGAGGAAGGGCGGATATAGAAGCAGGGAAGAAGATATCTACATTAAGGGAGCCATTTTAGGGTTGGCAAGAGACTTGGTTCTAGAGGGGATCCCAGGTATCCACGGGGATGTCCCCAGCTAGGTCCTTGGGCAGCAGAGCAGAGGGTGTCTGAACTGGCCTTGCCCCACTATCACACTGATGATTATCTCGAGTATCACCATAGAATCTTCGTCCGGCGACAGATGGAGATAGAGACAGAGACACTCATCAGAGCCACAGACTGAGCTCCCAAGGTCCAGTTGAAGAGCAGAAGGAGGGAGAAGATGAGCAAAGAAGTCTGGACCACGAGGGGTTGGTCCACCCACTGAGAGAGTGTGCCTGTTCTAATGGGAGCTCATCAAATCCAGCTGGACTGGGACTGAATAAGCATGCCATCAAACCAGATTCTCTGAATGTGGCTAACAATGGGGCTGACGGAGAAGCCATTGATAAAGGCACTGGGACTTGTTTCTACTGCATGTACTGGCTTTTTGGGACCCTAGTCTATTTGGATGCAAAGCTTCCTAGGCCTGGATGTAGGGGAAAGGGTCTTGGACTTCCCACAGGGCAGGGTTCCCTGCCCTCTCTTAAGGAGGGAGGGGAAGGGGGGGAAAGGGAGTGGGAGAGTGGGAGGGGAATGGGAAGAGGGGAAGTGTAAATTTTTGAATGGAAAAAATAAATAAATAAATAAATAAACAAACAAATAAAAGAAAAAGTGAGAAGTAGCCTTGAATGCATTGACAAGGGAGACTACTTCCTAAATATAACACTAGCAGAACAGACACTGAGACTGACAACAAATGAGACCTCCTGAAAGTGAAAAGCTTCTATAAGGCAAAGGACATGGTCAATAAGACGAAAATGGCATTCTACAGAATGGCCAAGATCAAAAACACTAATGACAGCCTATGCTGGAGAGGACGTAGAGTAAGGGGAACATTCCTTCGCTGCTGTTATAAGTGCAAACTTGTACAGTCACAATGGAAATCAGTAAGGTGGTTTCTTAGAAAACTGGGAATCAATCTACTTCAAGACCCAGTGATACCACTCTTGAACATAGACCCAGTAATACCATTCTTGAGTATATACCTAAAGGATGCTCAGTCATACCACAAGGACCCTTGTTCAACTATGTTCACAGCAGCATTATTTGTAATAGCCAGAATCTGGAAACAACCTGATGTCCCTCAACTAAAGAATGAATAAAGAAAAAGAGGTACACTGTAAACATTGGACTTCCCATTCGTTCCCACCACCCAGACCTGAGTAATCACACAGAAACTATATTAATTACAATAATGCTTAGCCTATTAGCTCAAGCTTCTTATTAACTAACTTTTACATCTTAAATTAACCCATTTCTCTTAGTCTGTGCATTGCCAAGAGGCTGTGGCCTACCAAGGTTTTTCCAGTGTGTTTCTCCTTGACTCTGCCTACTCTCTCTATATATCTCTTCCAGTCTGGCAATATTCTGCCCTGCCATATGCTGAAGCAGCTTCTTTATTAACCAATGGTAATAAAACACATTCACAGCATACAGAGGGCAATCCCACATCAATATACCTTCACAATGGAGTATTACTCAGTGGAAAAAAGCAATGACAATGACACCATGAAATCTGCAGGCAAAAGGATGGAACTAGAAAAAAATCATCCTGAGTGAGGCAACTCAGACCCAGAAAGACAAACATGGAATTTACTCACTCATAAGTGGATATCAGATGTAAAGCAAAGGATAACCAGGATATATAGTTCAGAACCCCAGAAGCTAGGTAACAAAGAGGACCCTGAGAGGGATGCATGGATCTCCCTGGGAAGAGGAAATAGATGAGTTCTCCTGGGTAAAATAGATTGGTGGTAGATGGAAGGGGATGGGGAGATAGGAACGTGAATGATCAGGATGGCTGAGTTGGGAGTGGATGGAGGGGGGGAGTAATGAAAAGGATAATCTTGATAGAGGGGGCCCTTATGTGGCTAGAGAGAAACCTGGTACCAGGGAAACTCAGGAATCTACAAGGATGACTCCAGCTAAGTAGCAATAGTAGAGAGGGTGTCTGAATTGGCCTTTGCCTGTAATCAGATTGGTGACTACCCTAATTGTCATCACAGAGTCTTCATTCGGTAACTGATGGAAGCAGATGCAGAGATCAATAACCAAGCACTGGACTGAGCTCTGTGAGTCCAGCTGAAGAGAGGGTGAGTCAAGATCATAAGGGGGAAAGATCATATAAACAAAGGGGGGGGGGTCAAGATCATAATGGTGAAACCCACAGAGACAGCTGACCTAAGCATGTGGGAGCTCACAGAATCTGGACCAACAGCTACAGAGTTGGCATAGGACTGACGACCTAGGCTTTCTGCATGTGGGTAACAGTTGTGTAGCTTGGCCTAGAAGTGCGACCAGGATCTGTCCCTGATGCATGAGCTGGCTCTTCAAAACCTATTGGACTATGACTGAAAAAGCATGGGATAAAACCGGACTCTCTGAACATGGCGAACAATGAGGGATGATGAGAAGCCAAGGACAATGGCACGGGGTTTTGATCCTACTTCATGTTCTGGCTTTGTGGGAGCCTAGCCAGTTTGGATGTTC
>NC_022013.1:59019564-59023598 GCF_000317375.1 Microtus ochrogaster
CCCATGGGAGGCCTTACCCTTTCTGAATGGAGAGGAGAGGAGGAGCAGGTGGGGAGTATATGTGTGTGGGGGGGGACAGGAGGAGAGAAGGGAGGGGCAATTGTGGCTGGTAAGTAAAACAAACAAATACAAAACAAAAATAAAATCTTTAAAAATTTGTCTTCACATTAAAAAATTTACCGTAGCTCTTCCTTTCATATCTTATTAAGCATATCTTTGTGCATACCCTTTGAGAACTTACTTGCACCAGGAAGCCGTGGGGAGACAGTCTTTGATGGCCCTGCAGGCTCTGTGTCCACACTGTCGCTCTGCGAGAAGTCACTGACATTCCACGTAGTCTCATCACTCTCACTAGAAAGAAACATACACGAATAGAAAAATAGATAACATGTCCACTTAGAAAGGACTCCATCACAATCTCATTGTTCAATAGACATCCACCTTCATCCCATTGCAGCCATGTATTTCTGGTACTCCCGCTCTCATCACCTCTAAGTGACTCCCTTCTAGGGTAAGTCCAAACTTGGAACGCCTGACCTTATCTCCCTTGCACTGGGCTTGCAAACCCTTTAGCCAACCCACCTCGTATCCTCTCTTCTCCCTTAGTTAAGCAACAAGTATAAAACAGATGGGACTCTGAAGGCCAATTTGGAAGCCACTGCTAGGTTCTTAGACAATTTTTACCATCCATTCACTACAGATCACTGAATCATGTCCCTCATGCAGTCCTTATCCAATTCTCTTCCTTCCTGTAAAGCACTAACCACTGCTACAAAGTATAAATCAGAACTTGAAAATAAGTACTGAGATTGCCAACCTTCCTCATCATTCCTTATGTGTTCCCTGTTCAGAGTTAACTATGACTTGTCTGCTTTTTAACAACTCATAATCTATATATTCTTTCATATCCTTAAATGTGTAATTTTCCTCGTCTGGCTAATAAATACTATTACTGGAAATTCTCTGAGTGATTATTTTATAAGCGGCATGGGGACCAATGGGTGGGAAAGAAGAAGCGGGACCAGGCAAGACAGACAAAGTTTCCAACTACAAACCACTACAAGTTTCATTGAACCCACTGCACTGACCTGAAGACAGGGAACTTCCTGGAGTCAGTCCTCAGCTCACTACTCTGTGTGCCCGGCTCCTGCACTTCCATTTACAGCCTCACTTAGCCAACCCTCCTCGCTGATGTCTGGACCTAATAGTCAATGTCTAGAGAAGTCTTCCTACAAGATGATCACAGGGCCACTCCAGAGTAGACTCTTTGTTGCACACATAAAGAATACTGCAGTTGCTTATTTTTCACCATGATTTCTATATTTTTTACATGTACTTTTTGCTTTAACTATGTCTTTTTCTTTGGTTCTGTAGGAAATTTCTGTGTTTTACTATTTTCTCTTCATTTTGGAGCCACTGTAAACATGTTAGTTATTACTGTTTATTTCCTACCACTCTAAGCTATCAGCACATTTCCTGAAGTAACTTTCAAGCTGGGGGAGGAAGTAGAAAATGTAGGGTGGATGGATGGACACACAGTCAGAGGAATGAAACTAGAAATCTAATTCTGCTTCATTTTAATTTTATAAGCCAAATAAAATATATGCATAACTTCACAGACACTGAGTTCCTTAACTCCAGCACAGACTGTATTTTTAGTTTTAATTCTCCTCTCTCCAGCTCTCTGTCATCCCAACCCACACACACCATTTCATCTTGAGGCATATCCTGCTCACCATTAGTAAGATACTGTTACACGCCCTTACTTTTCTCAAACATTTCTCTGCTTGAAATTTCCTTCCCCCTTCTCACCTGCTAGGTTTTCTATTTACTTAAAGTCTAAATCCAGTAATAGTTATCTCTTTTTCAAAAAGTGCATGTGAGGTGCTGGAGAGATGACTCATCAGTTAAAAGTGCACACTGCTCCCGTAGAGGACTGAAGCTTACTTCCTAGCATCTCTAACTCCACCTTCAGAGGACACGACACCTATGGTGCCCATGGGCACCTGCACACACATGCACAGATACACACACATACAGATAATTAAGAACTAAATACATCTTTTTTCTAAAGTTTGTGAAAAACTCCTCCCTGTAAATAGCTGTAAGTTTTCTATAGCATAGTCTTTGGATTTTGACCATACAATACTCAGTGTGCAACCACTTGTCTTTCTACGTCTATTTGCCTACTTAAGTTATGATCCAAATGGCAAGGGTGGTATTTTGTATTGGAGTAAAGAACTCATCAGACAATAGGGTCTCAAAATACTTAGAATTACCATTATTTTTTGTTTCTTTAATGCACTTCTGAGTATTATACAATATGTTTTATACAGAAACACATATAAAAATATTTACATTATTATATAATACTATTTTGGTGAATACAGCTAACGTTATTGATAAATTTCTCTGAAAACACAGTTCAATCAAATAGGTTTTGATTTAGTATGCAATACATAAAATTGGACATTATATAATACTATTTTGGTGAATACAGCTAACATTATTGATAAATTTCTCTGAAAACACAGTTCAATCAAATAGGTTTTGATTTAGTATGCAATACATAAAATTGGACATTTTATAAAGATAAAAATTCTCATTTTATTGCCAAGCATGGTGGCGCACTCCTTTAAAATCAGCACTCTAGATGCAGAGCAGGTGGATCTCTGTGAGTTTGAGGACAGCATGGTCTACAAGAGCTAGTTCCAGGACAGCCAGAGCTGTTAACACAGAGAAACCCTATCTCAAAAAAAGCCAAACCAGAGCAGCCCTCTGAGAACCCGTGGATCTGTGTCTTGCTTCAACAGTGTTTGGACGGAACAGACCCGGGGCCTCCCTTTGTTAGCTTCCACCACCGCTCCTCATCTGCAGTCACAGCCTCTGGGACCATCTCCTCGCTGCCTTCAGCTCCCAGGACCAGCCAGCACCGTCTCTTTGCGGGTAGCTCCAGACTGTGTCTCAGCCATGACCTCCCAGGTTCGTCAGAATTATTTCACCGAAGTGGAGGCTGCCGTGAACTGCCTGGTCAACCTGCACCTGCGGGCCTCCTACGCCTACCTCTCGCTAGGCTACTATTTTGATCGGGATGACGTGGCTCTGGAGGGTGTAGGCCACTTCTTCCGCAAATTGGCCGAGAAGCGTGAGGGCACTGAGCGTCTCCTCAAGTTGCAGAACGATGGCACAGGCCGTGTACTCTTTCAGGATGTGTAGAAGCCATCTCAAGATGAGTGGGGTAAAACCCAGGAGGCCATGGAAGCTGCCCTGGCCTTGGAGAAGAACTTGAACCAGGCCCTCTTGGATCTTCAGTCCCTGGGCTCTGCTCGCACTGATCCACATCTCTGTGACTTCCTTGAAAACCACTTCCTGGATGAGGTGGTGAAGGTCATCAAGAAGATGGATAACCGCCTGACCAACCTACGCAGGTTGGCTGCTGGGCCCCAGGCGTCTCTGGGCAAGTACCTCTTTGAGCAGCTCACTCTCAAGCTCCTTCCGAGGAGCTCCCGCCTCTGCTCTGCACCAGCCAGCTTCAGGCCCTTCACCTGAACCTCTCAAGAAGCCACTAGGCAGCTTTGTAACGCCCTGAAGCCCCTCTCAAGTCTTGGACCAAATAAAAAATAAAGCCTTTTGAAACAGAAAAAAAAACATAAAACCTCTCTCTCTTTTTTTTAATAGAAATTTACTTTCTTCTGGTTCTTTATTTTTAGACACAATATTAAGAATTATTCCAGTTATACTATTGGTTAAAAACTGTAATTAACAATCTGAGTATGCGCTGAGCTCTATGCTACTCCAAGGACAATGTCCCCTCCAGGAGCACTACACACTTATGACACATCATAATACAGATACTAAATCTCCTGAGAACTTCTTTTTAGTGTTAATATCCCATTTATGATATAATTAAAAAACTTATTTCTAAGAAAGGCAAATTGGGTTTAAAAAGAATTGCATCATGAAATATAAAGGGTCCTTGATCAGCATCCCCAGTTAGAGGGCCAGCTATGAGGACAAAGAGAATAAATAGAAAA
>NC_022013.1:59023698-59041679 GCF_000317375.1 Microtus ochrogaster
CATTTACACACAATTTAAATGTAGGTTTTTGTGTATGAAAGAAAATAAGCAATGTTTGTCAGTCTGGGTCTGATTTGTTTTACATAACAATGTTTACCAGTTACATTCATTTTCCTGCCCCAATCATGATTTAATTTTTAGACTTGCATAAAATTGTATGATGTGTAAAAAAAGAAAAGAAAACTCACTCAATGAACACATTGTCCTTACCTTTCTGAAGGCTCTTGGAAAAGAAACTCATAATTCTTACTTGAGAATGTCATATGAGAGGAGTTTACCTTCTCAGAATTAACTTTTTTCTCAAAAACCTAGAGAAATAAGAAAGGAAAAAAATTATAAGCACAATTTTAGGATAATATAGTTAAAAGAAATATGGTTGCTATTGTCTTAAAAGTAGTAAGATCTTTAATGATTGAATTAAAATAGTAATTACACAGTATTATTTAACTCTAAAAACATCACTTCAAATGTACATTGACTTAGTAAATACTTCTAATTTTCCAAAACAGAGTACAGATTTTTAATACCATTAAATAATTAGTATCCACCAATCATATATATTTATTTGTGTATAAATATTTTATTTTAAATAATTAATTATAATTAATATTTATTATGTTAAATATAAATAATACACATAGACTACTCAGGCTACTTAAAGTTAATAAAAATTAGCTTCATTTGAAAAATTATTACTATAGGCTTTTATGTAAGTGCTTATGACATTTTATATACTGTGAATTTAAAATTCTTAATACTATATTTATCTTTACTTTAGTATTTTCAGTAATTCTACATGTGCCCTCACCATGAAATCTTGAACTGCCTAAGGGAAAAATTGTTATTCTTCTTTCATATATTTGTAGCACTCTGTATTGTACCTGGCTCACTAGTTGACAAAACTGAATTTAATTAGAGGAATAAAAATCACTAAAGATACTTTTCAAATCACACTTTAAAATGGATAAAATAACATTTTTAAAGACCCAAACTAATCTAGAGGCTGGTGGGAAAGCTCAGGGTTTAAGAACATCTGTTGTTCTTTCAAAGACCCAAGGTTCAGTTCCCAGTACCCATGCGGCAGTTTACAACCATCTGTAACTCCAGCCCCATCCTATGTGATTCAACACCTCTTCTAATGTCTATGGATACAAAGCATGCGCTTTGGTCAGTCACATACATGTAAGAAGGCAAAGCACTCATGCATAAAACAAAAATAAATAAATCTTTTAAAACTATTTTAAAGCAAACTATTCTAAATGGCTGAAATTCAATCTGAAGGCTCTATCATGTCTTTGATTGAACGAAATGAGATTAGCTAACAATGCCAAGGCAAAAAGAAAGACAATACCTTATTAAGACACTATGTCAATGAAATCAAACTAATAGCCAAGTAAAAAAAGAGCTGGGTAATTTTTTCTGAGGGTCCTAAGTTTTTTTACACTGTACACAAGGATATCCTTGCTGGGCAAAGTAAAAATAGCAATATAAGGAGACCAGGTCTCTGAGCCTCTAGAGCCACATAGCCACGGGCCAACTACTCCATCTTCCAGGTGGCAGTTTCTTCAGAACTGAAATGAGTAACAAACAAAAATTTACCCATCTTTCAGTATAAAATTTATTATACAATTCCTAAGAGGCAAAATCATATTAAAAAAGAAAGCAAGTAGTTACAGAATCAAATTGTCTTATGAAATGTAAGTTAGATGAAGTCTGGTAAAAATTAGTTAATTTCCCCTTACATATTCCAGAAGCCATCCAGGAATGTTATGAGATACTACTTAGAAGCAGGAAACATATGAAAAACTCTTCCTAGATAATGCCACAAAATTTAACAAAAACAAAAGCTAAGTCATGAAACATATTCCATTTTAGAAGGACCCAAGCTGAACATGATGGTACAAGCCTGTAAGTATGAGTCCACAGGAGATGGAGGCAGGGAGAGTCAAGAGTTCAAAGCCAGCCTATGCTGCATAAGGAGACCTCTTTCAAAATAAAAATGTACACAGGAATCAAATAAAGTTGTACAAAGATAACTTCTAAAACAGATTTTTTTAAAAAAGAGTTTGAACAGAAGTTTTCTGTATGGATGGGGATTTGAGTGCCAGGGCTGGGCTACTCCCCTACAAGTTGTTCAAGGAAGTTCCTAAGACCACTAAAATAATACAGGCAATTGCCACTGTGGTATAAACCTGGTCAAAAGCCGGTGGCTGAGGAAGTCATAGACCCTAGTGGGGAATCTACAGCTATGGTTTTGTTAAGAGTATACAATGTGCTCATCAATTATCTTCTCATAATTATTTTTATTCCCATATGTTAATTAGTTAGTTATGTGTTAATTAGTGTTGTTGTAATTGGTCACAGAAGCTTCATTTTTGCAATGGGGAGTAAAAACAGCAGAGTCTCATAACTGGCCAAAGTGCTAAGAGTAAGTGACTGTTGAATGTTTAGCCATAAATGGGACGTTTATATCAATCTTTTCCAAGACTTGAGGAGTGGAACACTGTAGTAGAGAGCAGAAAGGACAGGACATGGAGCCAGAGGACAGAGCTATGGATGTAGAACACTGTCTCCTGGGCATGGCACAGACATGGAACTCTTGAGCTCACAGGAGCTATGGTAACCTTCATAAGACTGGACACTCGGCATTCTTCAATGGGAGAAGGAAGTTATAACAAGGATCACTCTTCCTCGTGGATTTTAAGGGGTTTTGAATTTTTAAATTTATTTATTTTTACTGAATGTGCATTGGTGTTTTGCCATGGGTGCCGAGTAACAGACAGCTGTAAGCTGCCATGTGGGTTCTGGGAATTGAACCCAAACCCTCTGGAAAAAGCAGTGCTCTTAACCTCTTAGTCATCTCTCCAGCCCCTCCATGAGGATCTATTGGTAGTTAAATGGTTGCTGGTATGGAGGTTTGAATGAGAAATGTCACCCATAGGCTCATCTACACACTTGGTCCCCAGGTGGTGGTGCTATTTGAGCATCTATGGAACCATGAGGACACTGAGACTTGCTGGAGGAAATATGTCACTCTTGGCACACTTTGAAAGTTTATGACTTCACCCCACTTCCTGTTGACTCTCTCTGTTTCCTGTGATGCGGTTGAGAATGATCTCTCGGCTTCCTGCTCCTGTTGCCTTTACCACCATTATGGACATAAATCCCCTTAGAACTCTATGCCCAAAATAAACTCCCTAAGTTACCTTTAGTCATGATATTTTATCCCAGCAACAAAAAGATTACTGATACAGAAGTTGGTACCAGAGTGGGAGGTTTCTGTGAAGAACCTGACCATGTCCACTTTGGAAGGATGTGGAGGACTTTGAAACTATGGACTAGAAAACAGAACACTGTAAGCAAAGACGAACAGGCTGTTCTTATTGGAGCCTATGAGACAGCAGCACTGAGAGTAATACAGAGGGTGAAGGCCCAGCTCAAGAGGCTCCACAGAGGAACAACTACTCTATTAGCACCTGGGATAGAGGGTATTCCTATGCTATTTGGGCAAAGAGTCTAGCTGTCATCTGCCCATGTCCCTGAGAACTTACCTAAGACTAAATTTTAAAGTAAAAGATTGATCTATTGGGCCAGGGAAATTTTAAGTCTGCAGAACACTGAGTCTACAGAATGATTAGTGATTACTCTCATATGGGTCTACAATGAAAAGGAGCAAGTAAGGCAGAGAAGTTTAGAGAGGGAAAAGGAGCACTAGAAAGCTTAATGTTGCCCTGAGGCTTGTTATACAAAAGAGGATGCTGCTGCTGAGGAGATTAGAGTCATTAAAAAGAGCAACCTAATCTACACTGAACCAATGAGAAGAGTGCCTCGGAAAGATCCCACCTAGCTAAGCTTCCCACTTGTGAAAAAAAAAGCATAGAGATAGAACATAATCAAAATACATTATGTACATGCATGAAAATGTCATAATGGAACCATTACTCTGTTTAATTAATATATGCTAATAAAAGGGGTCTCCTTGGGACATTCTGTGAAGTTGCTCACTTTAAAATCATCTTCACTAAAGAAAAAAATCATTCTCTGTACTAGCAAACATTGCACTAAGCTAGAGATTCCAAGTCAGATGTGACGATGACCGTGACGTGCTCACCTCACGTACAATGGAAGGGCAGACAAGACTACAGACTACAACCAAGCTATGGGATTCTTTAAGCAGCACTCTCGCCAGCCGTAGGCGGCAGCAGAAGTCTGAAGGACGTGCAAGAGTACAGAACAGGACTTGCTCATTGTACAGATTGTTCTCTTTTTCTACTGGAACTTCTAGGAGATGAAAGAGAGGGCAGCACCACCATCAAAGTCCCCAAGCTCCAGCTGATTGGATAAGAAAAAAGAAAATGCAGCTGAGCACGGTAACACATATGTAATCCCAGCTGAGGGAGAAGGAGTATATAGACGCAAGCCTTAGCTCTCTAGCAAGATTCCCTCTCAAAGAAAAATAAGAAGTGCAAAGCACCTATTAGCTTAAGATATACTTCCCTGCTTGTGCTGTAACCCTGGCAGCAGCTCCCCAAGAAACGCAGTATGCTGAGAATACTGGTCTTGCTAGACTCTTGTCTTTCTATAATTTGAACCTTGTCTTTCTATAATTTGAAGACATTATACCATATTATTCCTATTGAAAAAAATTCATCATCAGTGTATAAAAGTGTCCTTTATAATTCATGAAATTTTTATTTTGTACCTGGTAGTAACACAAAGTAGCATGAATGTCAAAACAAGTAGAATTTCTAGAGCGACAATGAAAGCAGTTTCCTTTAGATTGGCAAAAACAAAACGCTCCAATCTTCTCATTCCCTATTTTGGTCACTTTTAATATCAGAAGTATTCTTTTAAAATAAGACATAATTGTGGTACGAAAAAGTAAATAAACACCTATTCCTATAAGACTGAAGTGAAAGATCTAAGTACTACTTCCATGAATTAGCAGAGAATCCTGCCTTTTACTTTTACCTCTTTTGTAGGTGTCTTTTTCTGACTTGATGAAGGCAAAGTCTTTCGGAAATTCTTGTCTTTTGAATCATCCTCATCTTTTCCTGAATAAAGAAGCAAGAACTTGATCAGATGAGAAGCACTAGAAGAAGTTGAAATCCTACTGATAAAAGTCTAGCTATGTGAGAGAACCTCACTGACTTTTCAAATCATCTTATCTTTATCTTTTATTATTTCTTCCCCCTGCTTTGAAAAACCAGCACTGAAGAGTATTTTGCTTCTTAATATTATATTTTAAGAAACTGGTTTCTAAGTAATTGCTTTTTTCTTAATTGCCATACTATTCAATACAATTTCTTCAAGTAAAATTTAAATATATATAGCATATAGAACCTATGCATTGAGAGCTATAAAATAAAATTACTCTGTATTTCAGAGCCTATGAAACAAGAGGATATCTGTGAAATACAGCCAATATGGTCAACATAGTGAGTTCCAAGACAATCAGGGCTACATAATAGAGAGACCATGTCTCAAAAAGTTGAACTAAAACAAATGGAACAAAATAATCATAGACATTTGATAAAAAAAAAAGCCAAAGAAAACTCAAGGTTGTGATTTTACAACAAATTAGTAACATTTATTTTTGTCATGACCCCACAAATGCAGGTGGGTTTCACTGGGTAAGTGGCACCCTGCTGGTAAGTGCTTATAACCTGCTCTGGTAAATGATATATCAGTTGGAAACAATGTCCAGACTTACTATGCCTAGTTTTCGAATCCTGCATATTTATTCTACAGCTGCAATTTAATCACAAATAAAAGCTATAGTTATCAATATGTGGTTCATAGCACATCTGTAGTAAAAGCTAAGAAAATACATGTGCTAAGTATGCCCACAGTAAAAGGGAAAGTTAAGAATAATATATGTGCTAAGAAGGAGAAAGAGGCCCCCTGGTCTGTCCAAGTATAGAGGACCAGAAGGATTTCTAGAGTTGAAGCTGCAAAGTCAGGAAATGACTGGCCTAACCAAAGCTGAGCTTATTCCTCTAAGGCAGTAACTACAAAAGATCCTGAAAAGCCCAAGCACCCACAACAAAAAGAAAAAGTTAGTCATTACACTTCCTAATTTCAAATTATTTCCAGAACTATAACTATAATGATCAAAATAGTATGGTGTCAGCATAAAAACATACACATAGACTAATAGAACAGAATGTTCAACCCAGAAATAAATCCATATTTTTACTGTCAACTGATCTTTGTCCTGGGGGGCCAAGAATATACAATGAAGGAGTGGTAATATACATCTAGCCAACCACCCATGTGGAGAAGCCAAAGACTCTAGAGGAGAAGCTAATGCTGCCATTTTCCTAAATAATACAATATCTCACTATTCTGAATACTTAGCCACAGATAAGGTACCTCTTGACCCTCACCAAATAAGCTCTTTTTGCAGCAGATAAAAGTTACTAGAGATCAACAACAGGTCATATTGCAGAGAATAAGTTAGCTGTTGGTGCCCAGCTCCAATTGATACAATAAAACCTATACACTTCAGGCTCAGAGAACATTACTGAAGAGGGAGCTGAAAGACTGTAAGAGTCAGATAACCAGGATGTGCTAGATAGTGTCTTTAAGACATGCAGTCAGGAAAGCTGCATCCATGAAATCTCAACAACAACATGGTTACCTAAATAAAACGACCACAATGAAGGTTCCACCCTTAAATCATGGGCTATTGGCATCAATGGCTGTTAACAGAAGGAGAGTCAGTCTTCTCCAGGATGAGCTCCCTGATAGATACCTAATTTCAAATTATCATCTCTAAACACATGTGAGAAAATTACTAAATTAGCTCGGGTGTCTGTGTGTGTGTGTGCGTGTGTGTGTATGTGTGTGCCTGCGTGTATCTGTGTCCTGAATGGTTTCTCGTAAACATGACACAAGCTAGAATTATATGGGAAGAAAAACTTCAATTGGGAAAATTCCTCTACCAGATTGGCCTGTAGGCAAGTCTATAAGAATTTTTTTGATTAATGACTGATGTTGGAGGGTCCAGCCCATTGTGTGTGGTGCCACCCCTGGGCTGGTGGTTCCAGGTTCTATAAGAAAGCAGGTTGAACAAACCATGAGGGAAAAGTCAGTAAGCAGCACTCCTCTGTGCTCTCTGTATCAGCTGCTGCCTCCAGGTTCTTTCCCCGTTTATGAGTTCCTGTCCTGACTTCCTTTGACAATGAGCAGTGATATGGAAGTGTTGATGGTGTTTTATCACAGTAATAATAATACCAAAGAAAACATAGGTGGTGGTGGTGGTGGTGGTAGTAGTGGTGGTTTTATCACAGCAACAAAACCCTCTTTCTCTTTTTCTCTCCTTACCACCCCCTCCCGTGTGTGTGTGTGTGTGTGTGTGTGTGTGTGTGTGTGTGTGTGTAAGATCATGAACTTGAGAAGGGGGTAAAAACAGGAAGAGATGGAACTGGGAAGGGTAGGAGTAGAAATAATATACAGTACTCATATATAACATTTTAAAAACATAATAATTCTATTTAAAGAAAAGGCTAATCTCTTTAATAAGTGGTATTAGGAAAAATGGGGATCCACATATAGAAAAATAACACTCTACCCCAACCCAAACTAAAAACAAGTCAAGTCAAAATGTATAAATACAAATTGATATTTAAAAAAATAAAATAAAATAAATAAAAATTTAAAAAATTTTAAAAAAATTAAAAAAATAAATAAAAAAAATTTAAAAAAAACAAATTGATATTAAATCTTAAGTAATAAGACCAAGACTATAAAACCACTAGAGAAATAAAATTCTTGAAACTGGTTTGAACAATGGGTTTTTGATATGACACCAAAAGTAAAAGTAACGAAGGCAAAAATAAATAAGCATCAAACTGAAGTGCTCAAAAAGCAAAACAAACAACAGAATGAAAAGGAAGCCTAGGAAATGAGGAGCTATTTGAAGTCATCTCTGATAAGGGGCTAAGATCCAAAGTATATAAGGAATTAAGACAACTCAAAAAGAAGGAAGACAAATAACCTGATTCTAAAATGGGTAAACGGCTAAATTTATACATTTAGCTAAAAGAAGAAATAAAAGTGGTGACAAGATGTATGAAAAGGTGTTAAGAATCAGAGTCAATAGGAAAATGAAAGTCAAAAGCACCAAAAGAGTGACCACACAACTGCTAAGAGTGCCAACTACTGAAAGACAGGGGCTAAGGAGTGTGCAGAAGGATGCTGAGGAAGCTTTAGTTATGCTGCTAGCTGTTAATGAGGAGACACATTGGAAAGCCCCTTATAGAGACAGTATGGCATTTCATACAAAACATAGAACTATCATAAAGTCCAGAAATTTCAACTGCTAGATATATTACACACAAACTAAATTAAGTAAATATCTCAAAAGAACACATGCATTCCTGTGATCCCTACCACACAATTCTCAATAGCCGGGATATGGAGCCTGCCAAAGAAGAAACAGATAAACAGAATATGGTTAACATAAATAGTCATCTTTAAAAAATGAAATTCTGCCATTTATAACATAGATAAACCTATCCATGGACAGAGGACATTGTGCTAAGTGAAACAAGTCAGACACAGAAAGACAAAATTACATTTATCTCAAATACAAATGAAATCCAAAATCACATGCATTGAAGCAGACAAGAGAATGGTGATTACCAGAGACAAGTAGAGTGCTGTTGGTAAAAGGACATAAAGTATTATTATTATATAAAATGAAGAAATCCTCAAGGTACAGTGCCACTCCTATATTTTATGCCATCATAACTTAAAATTTGCAGACCTTAAGTGTTCTTACAATACACCAAAAAAATAAAAGTGCACTATGCACTGGGTAGTTTTATGTGTCTCCATGGGATCCAGATGTAAGGCATTTTCTCAACTAGGAGGGCCCAGCCCATGGTGGGTGGTGTCATCCCTGGGTTGGTGGTACTGGGTTCTATGAAAAAGTAGGCTCAACAAGCCAGGCTGAGCAAGCCAAGCAAACAGGCCAGTAAACAGCATAACTCCTTGGTTTCTACATCAGCTCCTGCCTCCAGGTTCCTGCCCTGCTTGAGTTCCTGCGTTGACTTCCTTTGGTGAAAGTATAAGCCAAATAAACCCTTTCCTCCCAACTTACTTTTCAGTCACAGTGTTTCGCCACAGTGACAGAAACCCTAGCTTAAAACACTAGTTACAGAAAGTGCTGGATATGCTCGCTGGCTTGCTTGTCGTGGTTATCTCATAATGTGCATGAAGTCCAACAGGATGAAAGGACAGTGTGGACAAAGGCAACAGGAAAGGAAATAGGGGTTAAGTTGGCACAGAAAGAATAAAGAGAGGAATACTAAAAGCGGTGGCCAAGGCTGGGTATAGTGACACAAGTCCATAACACCCACCCCTGGGAGGCTGACGCTGAGAACTGCCAATTCCAGGTCACTGAATTAGTGATTTTGAGGCCAGCCTGGGCTAAATAGAAGACCCTACCATAAAAAGCTAAATGAGGAAGAGGAGGAAAAAAGGAAGGGGAAGGGAGGTAGGAAGGAAGACAGAAACAGGACAGAAAGCTACTGACTGAGTCTAGAGAATGACCATGTGGGCCAGCTGAGACAGGTGACCTCCATACCATATTAGGAGCCAAGGCTTTAGAAATGCATATACCTTGAGCTTGTATCTAAGAAAAATTTTAGAAATAAACACAGCTTTGTGAGAAAGCTGCAGGTTTCATTATCTTCTTTGCATTCTTATGGGGTGATGTTTTGGTTTTCACAAATTCTGTCTAAAAAACTTGGTTTAGCCGGGCGGTGGTGGCGCACGCCTTTAATCCCAGCACTCGGGAGGCAGAGACAGGCGGATCTCTGGGAGTTCGAGGCCAGCCTGGCCTACAAGAGCTAGCTCCGGGACGGGCACCAACGCTACAGAGAAACCCTGTCTCGAAAAACAAAAAACAAACAAACAAACAAAAACTTGGTTTATGATAAAGCATATTTGAAAGAAGTCAAGTCAGAATAGAATGCACTCCTTAGTACTTTGCATATGACGGCTTCTTAGATGGGTGCTCTAGAGTCAGGGAATTAGCCTCTGAGATTAATGAAGCCACAGTTGGTCCCTGTCCCCGGCTACAGCTTG
Organism: Microtus ochrogaster; assembly: GCF_000317375.1. Classification (NCBI taxonomy): domain Eukaryota; kingdom Metazoa; phylum Chordata; class Mammalia; order Rodentia; family Cricetidae; genus Microtus; species Microtus ochrogaster. The sequence continues at coordinate 59,033,797 of NC_022013.1, forward strand.
AGGCACAGCTCCAGTTGCTTCTATCCCCAAGTTCTTCCAGGTGCACAATGCATGAGAACCTACAAGACTCTCTTCTAATCTCCCTGAGTGAAGACATGTCCCCGTAGCCGGGATGAGATGGGCAGAAGGCTTCTGCAGAGAGATGCTGAGCCTTAGCTCCTGGAGTCAGGGCCAGCATACAAGTGGAGCACTCCTAATCAAAAATGAAGCAAAGGGTGTTCTATTAGACAACTGGAATTTGATTTCACATTTGAACTACTAAAAGTCATTGTCATCCAAAGGGCACTCAAATTCTTTAAATGCCATATCTATGCTAGATTAGGCCATGGGAATTCAATACAGAATAAAAAGAATTAGGTGCAAAGCCTGTCATCAAGGTGTTCAAGGTCATTCAATATATAAAAGTCCTCACATGGGTATTTTTAAATTTTCTAATCTTTGCCTTAAGATTGCCACATAATATCATGTTTCACTGTATATATTGGCTAAAACATTTTATAGTGTGGGGTTGTTGGTCTTGATATAAAGTCTCATTCTATAACTAAGGCTTCCATGAAACTATTTAACCCAGGCTGGTCTTGAACTTAATGTAAAACTCCTGCGTCAGCCTCTCAAATTCTGGAATTTTAAGCAAGAAGGTATCTTTTCATTAGCTACCTGAAAATGAATTAGTCTGAATTTAACAAGAATTCCTTGATACAGAAATGTTTTAAATCAAGAGATATTAAAAAAAAAATACTTAAAATTTGAAATAAGACAAAAAGGCAGGAGGAATGTTTTTCCAATGTTCTGTGAAACAAACTATTCTAATGATGATTTGTGCAGGGAAATTCAAATCTGTTCAGTTATTTACTACTTAAACTGTCTAGACTTCTTGAACTTGGATAGTAACCTTTGCACTTTGTCTAGTTGTGATTCAAATACTTGCTTTCTGATAGAAAAGATAACACCCAAGACAGAATTTGTTGTACTGTTAATCCTTAACCAGTGTTTTAAATGTAACAAGTATTTATTCCAACCTTAGTTCAAACTCCAGTGAGAATCTAGCTCTTCCAGTTGTCTCAGAAGGGCCTCTGCCATCTTCCTGCTTCCTTCAGTAATAAACAAGATTGTAAGATTCTAGGTGTGATTTCTAATTAATATGGATTGCATTTTTGACTTCTTGGAAATTCTACTTTAATGCAGAGAAAAAGAAACTATCTTTTCTACAGAAGGAAGCTAAAAGAAGCCTTGCAGTTGGTAGTAAGGCAAAGGACACACCTGAGGACAATGCCAGAGGGAGAGCAGAGACACTAGGACTGTGCACTAAGAACCTCTAACAACGACATCAATCCTTCACCCTTCCAAATACATAGTTGAAAATAGGCTCAAAAGCTTGTCTTTAAGTTAAAGCCAAGATTAATTTCCTTTGTAATTTTGTCAGTTAAGTTCTAATTATTCCTTGGTAAGCAGAGACCTAATTTCTTATTTAAATATCAGGGCTCAAATATGCCATACCATCAAATCAGTGTGCGAAAACTCAAATCCAGAGATTTGTTCTCTTTATATAAATATACATAAATTGGGTCTCTCTACAACGGATACATAGAATGAAATCTTTATTAATCTATACCAAATAATCACTAGTTCTACATCTATAAAAGTCAACAATGCATCCAGACAATGTTTTATGTTTTTTAAAAGTTATTTCTACAGATGCAGAAACCCACAGCCAAACATCAGGTCAAGCTCAGGGAATGCTGTTGAAGAGAGGGAGAAAGGATTACAGGAGCCAGAGGGGTGACAGACTTCACAAGGAAACCTATAGAATCAACTAACTTGGCTCATAGCACTCAGATTGACTGAATCAACAACCAGACAGCCCGCATGGGACTGACCTAGGACCTCTGCACACACGTGACAGTTGTGGAGCTTGGTATTCTTGTGGGACTTCTTACAGCAGAAGCAGGGGCTGGTTTTGACTCTTCCTGGCTTTTGGGACCCTATTCTTCACAAACAAAGTGAGGTGCTTAGTCTTAATGCAACCTGATAAGCTATGTTTTGTTGATATCCATGAGAGACCTGCCCTTTACTGAACAGAAATGGAGGAGGAGAGGATTGGAGGAGGGACTGGAAGGAGAGGAGGGAGGGAAAATTGTGGTCAGGATATAAAATAAACAAATAATTTTTTGAATTTTTAAAAATTGTTTCTAGTATAGTTGGAGAATTTTTTAAAAATAAATTTTGTTTCTTTTTTAATTGGAAAGATAACTAATATTCATACTAAAAATAAAGTTACTAAGAGTACATTTCATTCAAAAAAGCATACCCATTTCTAAGATTTTTCCAAACTCCAGTGAAGTAAGTCAGAGATAATCCTATAGAAAAACAAGAATCAAACTGGAGGAATAGGCAAAAAATAGTATTTAGCTGATGAACATTTAATTCAATTTTTGAGTGGCAGCTTCAGTAATGCAGGAATAGTGCAAGATCGAGCTTCACTGCTGAGACAGAGCTACACCCTACTCCTAAATTACTCTTTGCTCTGTAAAACAGTGCTTTCTCAGGTCGGGAAGTCCCCTGAGAGATTTCATTTTACAAGCAGCTCTTGACTTCATGCAGATAAGTGCATTGAAAGTATTGTGCCCTTGAGAAGAACAAGAAGGTAAGTTGTTTCCAACAAAGAATTACTCCCATTTGTCTTTGCGGTATAAAAATGCCTTCAGTGGGAACAGGAAGCCAGGGCATCCATGGAGATGTTCTGCCCACAAAGCTCTCGGGAGTTCCAGTCTGTCTAGTTCTCCTGTCATTTCTGCTGCCCACTGCGCATGCCTGGTTTGGTGAAGTACTGTTGTATCTTCCCTTTCAACTGGGCTATTCCACATGCCTCTGCTGATGTTGGGCCTGACTTGATGCTGTTTTGCTACTATCTGATGCTTCTATTTGCTACTTGCTTTTCTTGTACTTTTGCCTTCCACATGCTTCATGAACTTACTCATTTGAAACCCCAACTATGGCTATCACAGACCATTCTCCAGACCAAATATGAGGTCTATCTTCAACACTTAGGAGAAATGTGGTAATGCAGAAAATTGAAGAATTAGCCCTGAGAAGGAAGAATCTTTAAAAGAAAGAAAGGAAGGAAGGAAGGAAGGAAGGAAGGAAGGAAGGAAGGAAGGAAGGAAGGAAGGAAGGAAGAGAGAAAGAGAGAAAGAGAGAGAAAGAAAGAAAGAAAGAAAATTATTTAAAAAAAAAAAAAAGATCCTCGGGTGAGGTGCTGTTTCATTCCAGCTCATTCTTTCAGATAAGACCCTTCACAACAGATTTTAGTCTGGGTCAAAGATGCCAATTACCACTTAGAGTGACATAAGCATCACACTGCCCTGGCAGTCACTTCCAGGGCTGATGTTGCTTGAAGCACACCTACTAAAATGTCCCAGTCTCAGAAACCTGTACTGGACAAGAAAGTAGAGTATGAAAGAAACCCCAATAACTCAAAACTTATGGACTCTGGATGTCCTACGGTCACTTGAAGATATGGTCTTTCTTTAGAAAATACTTTTTTTTTCCTATAAAGAAATTCCCAATACTAGTTTCTTAAGCTATATTACTTGATATGAATTATGTTTAACAAACTGTTTTTATTTTAGTTGGGGTTATTTTAAAAGTAAATAGAATTGCCTTATCTAATTACAAAAATAACCAGGACTAGAGATGTAATTCAGTTGCCAGGATACCTGCCGAGCCTGCACAAAGCCCCAAATTCATTCTCTAGTACCACATAAGCCAGGTGTGATGGTACACACTCACATCACTTCAGAGTTAGAGACAATGGGATTAGAACTTCAAGGTCATCCTAGGGTTACGTAGTTACATAGTTCAAGGCCTGTCTGGGCTTTATAAGACCCTGTGTCAAAAAAGAAAGGTAGTTAACCAATATTCACAACAGTGAAAGTAAATGTCCCACTAGTATACTGCATCCAGGAGGAACTGATTACTCTATAGCACAGGTGTGTGAGTAGTGAGGGTTACCAGGGATGCATGAGGAGAGCAGCAAAACTTCTGCCTTATGCTAACTGGGAAAAAAATAGAAGAAGGAGAGAGGAGCAATTTAAATTAGAAAGGAAAAAAGAATATCACATTTATTAACAGGATCAAAATTTTTGTGTATAATTATACTGCAAAAGGTAGATTTTAACGTATATACTTCAATAAAATTGAGGTCAAACAAATAGAAACAAGGGCACAAAACAATTGTCAAGTTACTAGTGAAAAACATTTTTAAAAGTTATGACCCAATTACAGATATGAAAGCAAACTGCTTTCTCTGTGTGTCAGTTCTGAGTTTGTTGAGAAGTGCTGCGACCAAACTTTTCAACAGAGAACAATTTAAGGTTCTAAAGCATTAGAACCCGATGTAAACAATATTTAGTCAAGCTGTAATCAGGGGACTAATAGTTATAAGCCAGACTCTGAACTTTTCCAGTTGGTTACAATAGCATAACTAAAAATGGCCACTCAAAACATCTTCCTGTTGTTCTCTTGTTTTGTCTTTGAGAAAGGGATTCATTATGTAGCCATGACCAAGGTGGTCTCAAACTCAGAGATCTCCCTGACACTGTCTCTCAAGTGCTGAGATTAAAAAAGCATGAACCACCACACCCAGTCATTTTTGAAATTTGTTGTTGCTCTAAACATCTTTTAAAAGTAACTCCACAATATGCAATATTTCTGCTATTCTGTACTAAAGTGTATGATCTACTGACTCATTCATGACACAGTTCCTTTGGCAGAGTCCTTCCAACCTTCCAAACCTCAGAGCCATCTGCTTGCCCTTTCTGTCTTTCAGAAATGCCTCTAATTGTGTAAGTGTTTCATTTTAAAATACAGAGTTCTTACCTCCAACTCCAAAGACACTTGTTCACAGGGTAGAGTTGAACCACTCTAACCTGTAGCTGATATCATGTCAGTCATAACCTGCACACTGCAGACAAAGGCTGACACCACAAACCTGAAACTATTCTCTTAGTAATGTATGCTTAATAGTCTGGCCCTTAGTTTATGTCTGGTTTTAAAAAAAATATTGCCTACTCTAATACAAAACTTTCTCAAATTAAGAAGTTCACTGTGCCCAGATATTATACACAATGTGGTTTTTTTTTAATTTTTATTTATTTATTATGTATACAATATTCTGTCTGTGTGTATGCCTGAAGGCCAGAAGAGGGCACCAGACCCCATTACAGATGGCTGTGAGCCACCATGTGGTTGCTGGGAATTGACCTCAGGACCTTTGGAAGAGCAGGCAATGCTCTTAACCTCTGAGCCATCTCTCCAGCCCCACACAATGTGGTTTACGATGAGCGCACACCTTCATTTCACATGTCTGGAACATCGGCAAAAGCGCTGTCATGCCACATTTTGTGTCTCTCTGACTGACCCCAGATAAAGACTCGAGACTCCAAGCCTTTAATAAACATCTCTGTAGTAAGGAGCCGCTTGTTCGTCCTGGCCGCCCAGAACCGAAATAATCACACAGAAACTGTATTACACATCTCTTGCAGAAAATACACAAGCTTCCCCAACTTGTTGGGAGGACTCTGCTAAGATTCTAGAAAGCTTGTATCCAGTTTCCTTTTGCTGACTTTGTCTTGGACTCTTAGCCAAAAACTTAACTATTTGCCAAGTTCTATGAGTCTAAACAGTCACTGAAACTAAGAGGCTTTGGCAAACCATGATGGATTATGTTTGTGTACAGCACCAGGAAACACATTGCCGTCCTCATAAACAGATTATATGTAGCTCCCCTACCTTCAAAGTTTCTGTCTGGCAACAGGAGAGAAAAATCTATGCTATGTTACCTGTATACTGCCTGCCCCTGGGCAACCACAGAAACAGACATTTCTGCAAAAGGAACAATTAATTTTATTTATTTTTATTGTACATAATTTTGCATACAAGGCCAGCCTCTGCCTGTTCTCATATGAATGAATGTTTTAGGAATTAATGAGTCACTATTTCTTTAGTATAAAAATGTATCTATCTGACAAATTTCAACTTATTCTACTATGAAGAGAGAGAATCCAGACAAACGCCTCATAATGTATGGTCTATGAGTATATGTAATTAATTTCTAAAATATAAAACTCAACAAAAGGTTAAACCAGGACAGATCCTATAGAAACTGTAAAGCAGGACTGTGTCTCCCAGCTGGTGCTCAGATTCTCCTGCACGGTCTGTCCTGCCTGTTCTCCCATTCTTTTTCACAACAGTCTCCTAAAAATAAATAAATATGAGCAAGTCACCTAAAGTACAAGAAAACATTTGCATAAGTAAGATAAAGTGAGAGTGAAAACATCCTGGCTATAGTCACTAAGTCCACACATCCTAAAGACTAGCCTTGTCTTCAGCGTCTTAAAAGTGCATTGTTACCCAATATGGGATTGCTTAACTGAATGCATGAACTGTGAAAAACTAATAATAACAAAAAGTTTCTGAGCAAGCAATGACTAAAAAGTAGTTCAAACCTCTGATAATGAATCAGAATTGGAGGAATTCACTGCACCTTTGGTTCTGAGGATGGAACACCAGCCCTTCATACTGCACAAGCTAGCATACTGTGCAATGAGAATGAATGCTGCCTGAAACGCCTTGTCTCAGACTGCAGATACTGTACGTTACAACCTGCAGAACTTGTGCTCTGCTCCAAAGAAAGGCAACAGCTTAACTACAGGAACAAAGACTTCCAACAGTTTCCTACCACCATTTCTCAGCAGACATCAGAATATTAATGTGTCTTTGTGTCATATAGTGTTAGGATGCTTCATTTTTAAAACTGCTTTGTTCAGTTGCTAACTTTCATAAATATTAATAAAGTTTGTCTTGAGACTAGGCCAAAATTTCCAGCTATTTCTCTAAAGGCCCTAAATATAATTCTGCCATTTTGTGTTACATATTTATGTGTAGTGGTGTTCTAAGCATTGACAATAATAAAACCACAGTATCAACCAACACTGAAAAATGCTAAAGATTCTCTGCAGCCTGAAATACTGAATATCAGCTGAGATTTAGTTCCTTATACAAAAATACACAAGCCCAGATATCTTGTTAGTATGTATGTTTGATCTCATCTTTAATAGTCAAATTTTATGTATACCAAAGAACTGTTTGAAATACTTTTTATAATTATCAGTACAGTTTGTTTATCTACCTAATTTGCATATACTCATACCTAACATCACATAAAAATTCCTCAGATGAAGATGGGCTACAAGAACAAAAGACATAAGAATCCCTGATCTAATATGTAACACAAATGATTCAGCCAGGGCATCAGTAATGAGGGCCTTTTCCATATGCAATTTTAAAGTTCATAAAGCCTAGCTTTAAAATACTGAAAATCTTTGTTATGCCCATAATATTCTTCTCTGGCTGAGAAACTCTGACACAAACAGAAAAATAAAGCAAAGGCGAGCTGTACCCTCAGTGTTCATTAGACATCCAGTCTGTAAGAAATTAATAGGGAGAAAAGAAAAGTCAACCTCTGTTTAAGCATGTCAATTAAGGGTGTGGGCCCAAATCTTCCATAGATCATTAAATAAAAGGGCAAGTTGTCTCTAGCTCACTTCTCAGAGAACCTTTCTTTCTTCTCTATGGTCTTTTAACAGGTATGGGTGGAAAATGTAAAGTCACTGCCCCAAGAGGAGAAAGTGAGGGAGGAACTCCATTTCTAGAAACAAACCTGTCCGTAAGGATATCATATAGATGAGCATGGTAGTACATGACTTTAAGTCCAACAATCAGGAAGCAGAAGCTGGAAGATCTCTATGAGTTTGAAGGCCAGTCTAGTCTATATAGTAAGTTCTAGGCTAGCCAGAGCTGGATAGTAAGACCCTGTCTCAAAA
>NC_022013.1:59041779-59042708 GCF_000317375.1 Microtus ochrogaster
AAATGGACTCAGGCTTTTAAGGGTTTTGGATATTAGGAAGTAACTAAACTTGCCCGTGAATTAATTCAGGAACAAAGAAAATGAAAGATGAAGGGCAGAAAGCAAGCCCTTAGCCACAATCAAATAGTTTTATTTAGAGAGAAAACTCAGTCAGTAAAGCGTTTGCTACACAAGCACAGGACCTGCATTCAGATCTCTGGAACCCACATAAAATCCAGGCATGACTGCATATACTAGAGTTGCATGTACTATGCTAGGGAAAAGATAGTCTAGTTGATAGTCTAGTTGAAACAGTAAGTTCCAGTTCAGTGAGAGACCCTGTCTCAAAAATATAAAGTACAGAGCAAGAGAAGATGACTGACATTGACCTCTGGTCTACACACACACTCCCCTCCCCCATCTCTCAGAAGGGAGATCTCTCAAAGCTCCATATCTCAATTTCATCATTTTAGCTATCCACCAGAAAATCCAAGCTGACCATGGTTGCTAGAAGGTCAATTTTCACTTCTTACTAATTTCTTACAGGGAGGAGGTCCAATGCCTAACAGCAAAGTAACTTACTGATGCTTGACAAGTCACATGATATCAACAGATCCAAGAAAAGGCATTTGACAAAAGCAAAATTTACTCTTGATAATGATCAGAAAACTAGGAACAGAGAACCTCCTTCAAGTTGTTAAATAATATTTACAAAAATATACAAAGAGTTCATAAGGTTAAATTTATGTGTGTATGTGAATAATAATTAAAGAGGTCATAAATTTAAGGGGAGTTGTAGAGCCCAATGAGGGGGAGATGATGTAAATAGAGTACACATATATAAAATTTAAATGTTTTAATTATATACAAATATGTGTAACCTATTCCTCAAAGAAAGGTTAACAAGGAAAAGGCAAGGATGTCTATCTTCTCTGACACTTCTTTTTTTT
>NC_022013.1:59044003-59070408 GCF_000317375.1 Microtus ochrogaster
TTACCTCACTCAGGATAGTATTTTCTATTTCCATCCATTTGCATGCAAAATTTGAAAAGTCATTGTTTTTTACCGCTGAGTAGTACTCTAATGTGTATATATTCCACACTTTCTTCATCCATTCTTCCACTGAAGGACATCTAGGTTGTTTCCAGGATCTGGCTATTACAAATAATGCTGCTATGCCCAGCTAGAAATCACAGTAGGAAAGGCAAAGGTCTTCCAGTGCTTGCTCCTCATGAGTCCCTTGGCATTAGACAACTATACTCAACAGCAGACAGCCTGAAGCTGCAGCAGTCTAGTGTCAGAAGGAAAACTTTGGGCAGGTGCTGGGACTCTTGGCCTTATGGTGACAAGCACAGCTTTTGTGTGGGTCTAGGAAGTCAAATTTTTCTGGTTCTTGATAGTGGCTAGTGTTATAGTGCCAAGGCCTAGGGTGTCTTAAGACCCTTGGGCCATGTATTAGTCAGTTCTCTAAAGGAACAGAACTGAAAAAGTGTTAGCATGTATTTATTAGGGTTGCTTATAGGCTATGGTTTGAGCGGCCTAACTACAGGTGTCTTCCAAGGATCTCATATTCATTCGTTCCATGAAACTGGATGTCTCCAGAGTCCCAGTCTGGTGCTGGAGTCCTTTAATGCTGCTAGGATTCAGTCTATATTAGAATGCTGAGAAGTAGTTCTAACACCACTGCCACTGCTTTGCTACTTCTGTTTTTTGGGTCACTCTTGCAACTCCACTATTGCTGCTGCCAAGGCTTCCAGCAGCTCCCACAGCTATCTCCTGCAGTTGTTAGATCCTCGTCTCTCACTTCTGTGGCTCAGTCTGTCCATCATTCTCCACTGTGCAGCTGCTTCTTCAGTGATTCCACCACTTTGAAGTTTAGGCTGCCAACTGCTTCAAACAGAAGCCACTCAGCTGTTTTCACCGCCTTTTCTGTGTTCTTTTTGTTGTTGTTGTTGTTGTTGTGGGTTGCTTTAAGATTTATTTTCATGTTATGTATATGAATGTTTCTCTTGAATGTAAATATGTGCACTTTGTATGTGGTTAGTGCCTACAAGGGCCTGTAAAGGGTGCTGGATCCCCTGGAACTAGAATTACAGGTGGTTTTAAGCTGTCATGTGGGTACTGAGAGCTGAACCTGAAGTCCTCTGCAAGGGCAAATGTGCTCTTAACTGCTGAGTCATCCCTTCAACCCCCTAATGGTCTGTTCTTCAAATAATCTCACATTGTTCTGGGTAGCCTCAAACTCAACTAAGTTAACCCAGGCTGTCCTTGAATTACTGAACCATCTGCCAACTGTTAGAATTATAGGCATGCATAACTGTATTTGCCTGGCCTTTTCTTTACAGTAACAGCACAGTACACTCTACCAATGGATTTCAAACAAAGACAAAAAAGGTTCACTTGAGCAAAGCCTCTTATTGAGCCCAATGTTGCCAACTAAAAGAAAATAGCAAAGAAGGCATCAACAAGTCACCTCATAAAACTGACCTGCTTGGTTACACAGCCATAAAACAGCTGTGCGCATCAATTTCAGCCAACACACACGTGATCATAACATTGTAGATTTTATTAGATTGGTGTCTTGCTTTTGTTCCAATCAAGAAATGTACCCCAATCTGACCTACATGGTTTTACAGGAAGGTCAGTGAAAGCCATTTGAAATAACCATGGTTGAGGCTTCACCTTTGGGACTTGGAGCAAACAGTTGTGATCATTATGTAAGCTCCTCAATATGGTGCTGGAATAGGATAATTCACCTACTTCTGCCTAAATTTCACTGTACAAGGCAGGCAGCGCACCAGATAAGAGTCAGACAGGTATCCACTAAGCAGCAGACTGTCCCACCCCACCCCCCCCACACACACAGATGGAGTGCCATTGTTGAGTAGTAAGATAGCTCACTGGGTAAAGGCAGATGCCATGTAAGCCCAGCTACCTGAGTTCAATCCCCAGAAACCATGTAAAAGCTAAGAAGAAAACCAACTATAGCCATTCGCTGAGTGCCATGACATGCATTTAAGCCCATACACATAAGAATAAAAAGCTTTAAAATGTATTAACATTAGCCAATACTGACTTCTAACAGTACTTTAACAATCAACAACTCTTACTCAGTCACAAAAAGGTGAGTCTTCCTAATCTACCTCAAAGCCACACTTTGATCCTGTTTCTAAATCATATTTTCCTGGATAGGTTGAAAAATTTTCAAGCCATTTTGATTTTTGCTTAGGAAGTCTCTCTTCAACTTAGTTCCTACCGCTCTGCACTTTAATTATAAGCAACAAAGGTAAATTATGGTCCCCAAATACCTGCTTTAAAATGTCCTCAGTCAAATGTGCAAACTCATTTTTTACACGATCTTTCACCCAGCTGCAGAGCGCAATCCAGGTCAGTTTCTGACACTCTTAAAAAGGACAACCTTCCTCAGTGCCAGTAACTGTACTTATCACTCCTCTAGGATCTCATAAGAAAAACCTTTGATAGCAGCATTGTTTGTCATAGCCAGAACCTGGAAAAGACCTAAATGCCCCTTGACCAATGAATGGATAAGGAAAATGTGGTATATTTGCACAATCGAGTACTACACAGTAGAAAAAAATAATGGCATCTTGAAATTTGCAGGCAAATGGATGGAGCTAGACAACATCATACTGAGTGAGGTAACCCAGACCCAGAAAGAAATTATCATATGTACTCACTCATAAGTGGCTTTTAGACATAAAGCAAAGAGAAGCAGCCAACAAACCACAATCCCAAAGAACCAGGACAAAAATGAGGACTCTAAGAGAGACATACGTGGATCTAATCTACATGGGAAGTAGAAAAAGACAAGATCTCCTGAGTAAATTGGGAGCATGGGGACCATGGGAGAGTGTAGACGGGGAGGGGAGAGGAAAGCAGGGGAGCAGAGAAAAATGCAGAGCTCAAGAATAAAATCAATTTAAAAAGTGTGTGTGGGGGGGACCTTTAAAGTCCATGTCTCAAAGATAATTCTGTTCAGGGTGATACACGCATTCTCTAAAACAAGCATATGATTGCACAATCCCTTCTCAAGGGAGCCTTTCTCCAGAATCACACCCAAGTCTTGTTAAACTTTAGAGAACTTTTGTCGTGTGTCTCAACACTCTTCCTGGGTCTACCAACCAGTTGTTAACCAATTTCAAAATCTGTACTTGGAAGATTAGATTCCAGGGCTTCCAAAACAAAATACTATACCACAAACTGGATAGCCTTTCTAAAAATTAAAAATGTATTATCTCACAGATGTGGAAACAGAAGAATGAAGTTCAAGTGTCAGCAAAGCTATCGTTCCCTCAGAGAGCTTGAAGGAAGGGCCTTCCTTTCTTCTGGTGCCTTCTGTCCACCAGCAGTCCTTGGCGTCCTTGGTTTGTAGGCACAGCACTCTCATTTCTGACTCTACCGTCCTATCACACTCTCCCTGTGTGCCTATGTTCAAAGTTCTTTTGTCCTACAAGAACATGAGTTATCGGCTGGGGCTCGAGTTTCATTTACTCACTTCTGCAAAGGTCTTATTTCCAAATAAGGCCACAGGATCAAGTGCCAGGGTTAGAACTTTAAAGTATCCTTTGGGAAGTCAAAACTTCAAAATAAGACAATTACAAAGATAAAATCTAGGGAACCTAAGTTTTGGGAACTAATATTTTAAAAATTCATTTTACATTATAACCAAGGTTCTCCGTCCTACCCCTCCTTGTGCCATCCCACCTCACTCCATGCCCAAACCCACCTACTCCTCCCAAGAGATAAGGGCTCCCATGGGGAGTTTGGCACATCTAATTTGAGGCAGGACCAAGCCTCTCCCCTCTGCATTAAGTCTGAGAACGGCATTCCCTCATAGGGAATGGGCTCTAACAAGCTAGCTCCTGCACCAGGGATAAACCTGGTCCTACTTCCTGGAGCCCCTCAGATAGTCCAAGCTTCACAACTGACTCCCGCATATGGGGGCCTAGTTTGGACCCATAGAGGCTCCATAGATGTCCACCCAGAGTTCATGAGTTTGCATGAACAGCTGTCTCTGTAGATTTCTCCATCATGATCTTGATATCACTTGTTCATGTATCCGCTCCTCCTTCTCTTTGACTAGATCCCTGGAGTTCGGCCTGGTGCTTGGTTGTGGATCTTTGCATCTTGTTCCATCAATTACTGGAAAAACGTTCTAGCTTCTCTGGAGCTGTGGACTGTAGTCTGGTCATCCTTTAATTTGTTTTATATCATCTGTCCACTTAAGAGTACATACTGTGTTTGTCTCTCTGACTCTGGTTACCTCACTCAGGATTTTTTTTTCTAGTTCCATACATTTGCCTACAACTTTCATGATAATGTTTTTTTATTGCCGAGTAATAATTCATTGTGTAAATATACCCCATTTTCTTTATTCATTCTTCAGTTGAGGGGAATCTCACCATTTTTAGGTTCTGGTTATTAGGAATAATGCTGTTATGAATATTGTTGAGCAAGTATTCTTGTGGTGTGATTGAGTATCCCTTGGGTATATGCTCAACAGTGATATTGCTGGGTTTTGAGGTAGACTGATTCCAGTTTTCTGAGACTACTGATTTCCTGAATGACTGTATAAGACTGCACTCGCACCAGCAGTGGAGGAGTGTTCCCTTACCTTCATGTCCTCTCTAACATAAGCTGTCCTCAATATTTTTGATCAAAGCTATCCTAACAGGTATAAGACAGTATTTCAGAGTCGCTTTCATTTGCATTTCACTTATATTGAGCAATTCCCTAAATGTCTTTTAGCCATTTGAGTTTCTTTTGTTGAGAATTCTCTGTTTAGCTCACCACCCCCATTTTTAATTGAATTATTTGGTATTTTGGTCTCTAAGTTTCTTGAGTTCCTTATATATTTTTATATACTTTAAATATACTTTTATATTATTTTTTAGAGGCTGGAGAGATGGCTCAGAGGTTAAGAACCCTGGTAATTAATTATTTTGTTGCTGTTTTTCTTATAGTTGCTACATTCATTTGCTTGTTTGTTTGCTTGCTTGCTTGCTTGCTTGCTTAGTTTTTGAGACAAAGCCTCACTGCATACACTTTGATGCCCTGGGAGGCCACATGCAGAACAGATTGGCATTAAACTGTGGTGACCTCCTTTAGAACTGTCCCAAAGTGTGAGATTACAGACATTGCCACCAAACTCAGCTGGCAATAAGTTTTTCTACTTTATTAAAAAATAAAAAAACTGTGTTTTGCAAAAGACATTATTGAGAATAAAAAGATAAAAAGGCCTGAAGAAAATATTTACAAATCAGATACCTGATCATTTATAATCCAAAATAGAGAACTTTAAACATTCAGCAAGAAAACAAACCAATCTAAAATAAATAAATGAACTGATAACTCACCAAAAAAATAAACAGATAAGTAATCAATAGGTTTCACATTCAACATTATTAGAAAATTACTAATCAAAACCAGATACTCTTTTTATCTGTTATTTGTTATAGTGGCTAATTAACAATACCAGATACTAGTGAGAATGGGGACCATCAGAACAAGAGATTGCTGGTGGGCAGGGAATATGGTGTAGCCACGGTGATGGACAGCTTTACCATATCCTTACAGAGCTAAATACAGTATTAGCTAGTTACCATGAGATTCAACAATTGCTCAATGGAGCACTCAATATTTGTAGTTATTTTATCAAATTCTATCAAAAACTAGAAGTAAATAAGATATACGTCAGTATTTGAATGGATACACTGTGATATGCCCATCAACAGAATATTACTGAATAACAAACAAACGAGCTTTCAGGCCATACAAGATATGGAGCATTTGTAATAAATGTTAGTAGGGAAAGAAACAAATTGGCATAAGCTACATACTAGATGATTCCAACTAGGGAACACCTTAGAAACGGGGCAGCTGTAAAAAGGAGGACCAGATGCTGACAGGAGTTTGGAAGAGTAAATACAAGAATAAATCACTAGAGTGGCAGGGGCTTTAAAGAAATAATACTGTAAGTGGAGAAAGACGATATATTTTTCAAATTCTAGAGAAATGTGCCATACAAAGAGTAAACCACAGTGCCAAGTAGAACCTTTTGCTGGTGATAATGCACAATGATTCAATTAGCAACAAATGTGCCAAAGCAGTAAAAGACAGCAACAGGAGCACGAGAGGGATGAAGAAGCATACGAGCATTCTGTGTTGTTGCTCAGCTTTCCTATACATCTAAAACTCCTTTTAAAAGCCTAAAAATGTTTAAACAAAAGAGACTAAAAATTTTATGATAACTAAAGCAAGAATAATAATTACACTGTGGAATTTATAACATCTATACAATAAAATGTATAATAATTATAGCCCAATGTATGTGTGAGATGCCACATATTATTTAGAACATTTTATATTAGAATACTAATATAAAATCATTACATTCTATGTGAAATGGGACATTATTAAATATAGACTGTGATCCAAGCAGTGGTGGCACACACCTTTAATCCCAGCACTCGGGAGGCAGAAGCAAGAGGATCTCTCTGAGTTCAAGACTAACCAGGTCTACAAAAGCTAGTTCCAGGACAAAAAAGAAAACATTTAAAAAAAGATTGTGATACACTGTAAGTCTATAACAACTACTGACAAAAAGAAGCAAGAAGAGGAGAAAAGCAGAAGAGGAAATGTAGCAGCTAATGTCAAGGAAAGATGCAAAGGACTCATTAAAATGTCCCTACTTAAATAAGGAGAGAATGAGAAAGAAAATAGGGTTAAAGAACAAATCAGACAAGCAAAATTGGCAAGACTGCAGGTAAGTATCCAGTCATCTCAACCATTGCATTAAATGTTCATGACTGTATCATGCAAATCAAGAAGATTAATAAGATTGAAAAAGTCAAATCTAATTATATACAATCTGCAAGAAGTCTGCTTTAAATATAAAGTTGTTGAAGAAAGAACGGGAAAAGATAATCCATGCTAACACTGGTAAAAAGAAAGGCAAATATAAGCAAGACACAAACTCCAATTTTTTAAAGTTCCATAAAGACATGCACTACCTAATAAAAACATCCAGCCACTCCACTGAGTGTTTATCAAAAGAACAATGCTTCAGAAGTCATAAAGGGTCTAGAGAGATGGCTCAACTGTTAAGAGTACTTGGTGCTCCTGCAGAGAACCTGGGTTCAGTTCCCAGCAACCACGTGGCAGCTCACAACTTTCTACAACTCTACTTCTAAAGGATTCACACCCTCTTCTGGCCTCCATGGGTACCAGGCATATGTGTGACACACATACATTATATACTGTCATTCAGGCAATATTCATACATATAAAAATGCATAAAAATAAACTTTAAGTCATTGAAAAAGGGAAAGGGAAAATCCCCATAGTGTAGGTGGAGACAAACAAACAGAAAACTAATGAGGATGCAGAAGACACGAAAAGTACTGTGAACTAACTTGACTAAGTTTCAAAAACACCTCACCCAACAAATAAATAAATATCACTTTTAAGTGGATAAGGAGCGTCCACAAAGTTAAGTCATAATTCTGGTCTCTACCTGGGCCCCCCAAATCAAAAATCTTATGGAGAGGAGCTAGAGAGGCTCAGCGGTTAAGAGCACTGGCTGCTCTTGCAGAGGACCCGGGTTCAGTTCCTAGCACCTACATGTTGGCTCTCAGCCATCTGTAATTCCAGTTCCAGGGGATCCAACACCCTCTTATGGCCTCCCTGGGTACCAGGCACACATGTGATGTGTGCACATGCATATGTATATTTGTAAAAATTACAAATATGTAATTATCATACACATAAAATACATAAATCTAACTTTAAAAGTCTTATGCTGAAATATAATATTGAAGTTAAAAAAGAAATCAAAACTAAAAGCCCTCAAATTGGAGGTAGTTTTAAAAATTTCATTTCTAAGAAAACTGTCATCTCAAATCAGTGACAAAAGAAATAATGAATTATTTTAATTGAATATAAATAAAGATAAAACATCAAAAAACTTTAGGCATGCATATGAAATGATGCTTCTAAATGTACAGTACTAGATTTACTAGTTTACATTGGAAAGTAACAATCTCAAGTTCATAATCATGTATGGCCTAAGAATTTTTAAAAAGAAATGAAGCCCAAAGCAAACAAGAGAAAAAATGAAATAAAGAGAGAAACCAGTAATGAAGCTGACAAGTAAAAGAAACACCAATAATTTCAGAAATGTATCAAAAAAAAATCAAGAAAAGCAATTATCTTCTAGACCAGCACTTTCCAGTAGGGCCTGGAATGTGGGTAAAGCATTCTGTAACTGCACAGCCCCAAACAATTACTTTTGACTATAACATACTTAAAATGAGACCACTGTGGACTGAGAAATTCCACTTTTATTTAATTCCATTTAAATGAATTACATCTAAATAGCTCTACGGCTGGTGACAACCTTGAGATAAAATGTTGCACTTACACTACTGAAAGAACGATACGGAAGGAAGTGACCGAGGGAGAAAGGGAAAGAGAACGTGAAGAGGACAGGGAAAGGGGTGAGGAAACAAAGACCCAAAACCAGAAATGAAATGAAACGGTGACTTCACTAGAGGCCTTTCTAGTGTCACTAGACAATCAGCATACAGTAACACAGCTATATCCCAGGTGTACAGCCCAGATAGCAAGGGCTATTTCCAGGAAGACCCAGAGTCCTGAAGCTCCCTCGAGAGAGCTGTACAGGGTCTGTGAAGGGTAATGACCCACAGCACACAACATCGCGGGCCTATGTGCTTTCCAGCTGAACTCTATGAGCCCTTGAGAAGACAATTTACACCAAATGCCCCACAGAGTAAAAGAGGAAACAATAACAAGTAATTTTATAAGACCACCATCAACCTTGATATCAAGATCAAAGACATATCTTTACAAGCCAGTATCTATCAAGAATATAGATGCAAAAAGCATTCAATAAAATAACACCAAATAGAATCAATATATTTTTCTATTCTTTCAGTTCTTTAATTTCCTTCATTAATATTTTATAGTCTCAAGCATTCAATTATTGCAGAACTTCATTAAATTTATCTGTAATTTCTTCATGACACTGCAAATGATAATATGTTTAAATTTTTAGCTGTTCACTGCCAGTATTGAAAAATGCGACTGATTTCTTGTGGATTTCATATCCTGTATCTTTGTTAAAGTCACTGTTTAGTCTAGCAGCTTTTTTGTAGATTTCTTGGGATTTCCTATGTAATTATGTCTACAAATATATTTTCATGTCTTTTTGAAAATCTGAATACTTTGTATCTTTCCACCTTTTTGCATTACCAAAACCTTATATCAGTATTAGGCCCTCCATAATTTTCATTCTTCCACTCTCCTAGAACCAGCACCACAAGTCTATTGCTCAAAAGCAGTTTTATCATCCCATTTTCAAAAGACAACCTTTCACTCTAAGTTCTAATGATGATATCTGCAAATGTATTCCTTACTACACCCATTTTAAGCTACTTAGTGCATCTCTAAGCATACAGAAGCACAAGATGCTTCACGTAAGGACTTCTATCTGACCACTATGAGGACCTCCTTACAATGAATACAAACGGTGAAACATCCAGACCCCGTGGTATTGGTGCGAGAACAGAAAAACATCTAAGCAAGGGAGAAAAAAGGTAGAAATCATTCTCACAGGGTCAACTAATGATTGGGAAAGAAATCAAGACAGTACTTTCAGCAAACAGTGTTGAAAAAATTGGACCTCTCTATGCAAAATTATGGACTTCATCCAACTCTCATACTATGTACAGAAATGAACCAAACCTAACATAAAGCTGCTGGGGAAAACGAGGGGAAGCAGAGTAGGATGACACAGACCTGTCTGTAAATCCCAACACCTGAGAGGTGGAGGCTGGAAGACCAAGAGTTCAAGACCAGTCTGGACTACATGAGACTTGGTGTAAAACAGCAACAACAACAAAGACATCACCTAGGGGAGCTATGTAGGACACTAAATCAGATAAAACTCTCTGCTACACGAAGAACGCACCATGTTAAATGGGCGTTACAGAAAAGTATTAAAACATAGACGTCATTAACATTAAGACAGTACACACACATACACCCGTGTGTATACACACACAGACACACACACACACACACACACACACACACGACTGGGAAAAGATACTTAACAAAATGTTTACTGGGAAAGGAACGTGTACCCTATATATAAGGCTTGTGACTCAGGAACTATCTGAGCAGGCACATGACCAAAGGAATACAGATAGTAAATACACACATAGAAAGATTCTTGCCACATTTGGTCAACCGAAAAATGAAAATAAATTCAGGAGATCCCACTACACAGTCACTGAATAGCCACACTCACACACAATGCAGAGTAGCTCTAGAGAGGGTGTGAAGCAAGTCACATTCATGCACTGCTACTGGGATCACTATTCATTGCACTTATTTTAATCTCTGTGTGTTGTGTGTATGCGGTGTGCGAAGGCCAGAGATAACACGAAATGTCTTTTCAATCACTTTCCACATTAGTTTCTGAGACAGTCTCTCAGTCCACCTGAAGTTCACCTCACAAACTCAGCTGGACTGGTTGGCCAGCAAGCCTCAGGGATCCTCTGTCTCCACCTTCCCAGCACTGGGATTTCAGATGCCACGTGCAGCTTGTTATGTGGGTCCTGGCAGTCTTAACTCGGGCCCTCATGCTTGCACAGCAAGGGTTTCACTGGCTGAGCCATCTCCCCACCTCCAGGGCTTTGTTGTCTTGAAAGCACGGTCATTACTTTGAATGTCTTCATATATGCAAATCCTTATACCTACTATCTCCTACAATGTAAATTTATAATGCTGGTGACTTGGTCTTTCTTGTTACCATTGTGACACCCAGTACCAAGAGTGCCTGCTACAAAGTGGACACTTAATACATATTTACTGAAAGGCAAGAACAGAGGGGGAGAAAGAACCCTGAGAAAACGAGGAGTGCAAAGACGGAGGCAGGAAACCTAGCAGGAATAGCAGGACAATAAAGCAGCATGAGTAGAAATTAAACCATTACAAAAGCACACAGCAGACTGACGAATGGTTCAGGGGGTGAAGGTGTTTGTCCATCAAATCTGGCAACCTGAGTTCAAGACTCAGAACCGCAGCAGAGGTGGAAGGAGACAGCTGATTCTGCAAAGCTGTCCTCTGGCATCCAAGCATGTGCCATGGCATGTGTACACATAACTCCCCATGATAATCATAAATAAAGTTTTCTTAGATTGCCAGTCTGATGTGCACACTAGAATTAGCTCAAGAGTTCTGAAAAATTCCAATGCCTGGCCACCCCAGAATAACAGAATCAATATTTATAAGACTGAGATCCCAACACTGGCTGTTTTTAAAGTTCCCTCGGGATACCCCAGGGTGAGCTCCAGTTTGAGAAGCTCTGAAGAAATCAATCTAGGCTTTGCAACTGTCTATGCCTAGACATAAAAATATATACAAGGTAACTTAACCCTCCCTCAGCCTCGGAATTGTCATCTAAATTACAAAGGGAATATAAAATCTCCCAGAGGTGCTGTAAGATTGAGGTTATACATAAAGCTCCTGATACATGGTAATCTCTTTCCCAGGGTGAGCCTGAGAAACTGCCATTACTAAGTGTGAGAAATGCTAATTCACCCATCAATTCCCCATTTTCAGTCATTTCATTATTAGATTGAATATTTGTATTAAGGAGTTCAGAAATGCTAATTTTTCACTTTCCTGATAACATGCCACCTGAAGCTATGTCTGTTTCAAAATTCTTCCTATGGAAGGAAACCTGGCTGACTATTGCTGTGGAACAATGGTTTTACCCTGTAAAGATTTGATTAATAAAATGCTGATTGGCTAGTAGCCAGGTGAGCCAACCAGGCAAATAGAGGCAGGGCGAGGAGAACAGGACAATTCTGGGAACAGGAAAGATGCAGTCTGCAGCCTTCACCCAAGCACAGAGGAAGCAAAATGAGAATGCCCCTTGCTGATAACAGGTGCCAAGCCACTTGGCTAACACAGAAAAGAATTATGAGTTAAGATATAGGATGTAAGAGTTAATAAGAAGCCTGAGCTACTGGGCCAACCAGTTTATAATTAATGTAGACCTCTTGTGTATTTTTTGGAACTGAACAGCTGCAGGACTGGGTGGGACAGAAATCTCGGTCAACAGACTATGGCAGTGATCTTCAGAACCAGCAGCACAGGAGAGTCTCAAGGTTGCCAGGCAGTGATGGCGCATGCCTTTAATCCCAGCACTTGGGAGGCAGAGGCAGGCTGGATCTCTGAGTTCAAGACCAGTCTGGATCTCTGAGTTCAAGACCAGTCTGGTCTACAAGAGCTAGTTCCAGGACAGGTTCCAAAGCTACAGAGAAACCCTGTCTCAAAAAACAAAAAAACAAGCAAACAAAAAACAGTATCAACGTCCAGACTCTCTCCGAGCCGATTAAATCTGGGGTGGCACCAGAAAACTAATAGCTTTTAAAAGTCGATCGAAAGGTGATTAGGAAGCAGAGTGAGAGCTGAAAAGCACTGGTTTGTACACTAATGAGATCCCAGATGAACTGCACATCTAAGTCACTCACAGGATTCTTTAAAAATTGATGGACTCCAGAACGTTACTGTGACTTACTGACTCTGAATCTGTGAAAATGGAGCACACCATCCCGCAAATTCTGATACAGCTCTCACTACAGACTTTCTGGGTCACTACTACTCTGCTGCATACACTTACTGTCCTGTCACTGTAAATAAAGCAAGCATCATTTGGAATTTCCACTGGTTCCAAATGCCAAGCCTGTCCAGTTGCTTCCAATCATAGTAACCCTCTAGCCTTGTAGATTTTTTTCCAGGTCTCTTATGTGAAGCCAAATAGCCTACATCATTTCCCATGCACTGTACTGAGCACTGGCCATGTAGATCACTGATCTTTCCAACTAAATATCTTCAGTGGTCTGCCAGTTTGGGATCATAAAATCTGATTCACTCCCCAAGCTCTTTGTGGCAGGCAATCAATGTCAATGCTAAAGAATTGTACCTCGTTGATTACCTGCATAAATCCAGATGAAATATGCTGGTTTTTTGCATCTATTAGCAAATTCATATCTATTTATTTTACCTATACAGACAACACAACCAGAAGCAAAGTAAGCAAGCCCCAAGACGAAATAATACAGTGCCTAGACTCTAACTAAATGCAATGGCTAGATGATCTTAATGGAACCAATCAACCAGTAGGAATACCTCTCTGGTGTCATCACATTCGTCCTTAGATCTTTACAATAACTCATCAGACAAGTATTCGTATCACTCATTCCCACATCATGAATAAGAAGAAAAAAGAAAGACAGTAGTTCAATGATTTGCCCAAAGTCACACAACAAGGCAATTTAAGATATGGCCGATCTGGCTTTGGGAGTTATGGCCAAGCAGTTGAAAAAAGTCTAAAGCAAAGCCAGGAACTGGAGCTCACTCAATATCAGCCATTATTATATTTGTATTTTAATACAGCCCATGTGGTCAGGGAGGGATAATAACCTGTAAAACTGGTTTTCCCCTGGTGAGACTAGAGCCGTAGATTGTGTAGCTGGGTATAAATTAGATCCAATATGAAATGTAGCAATAAAAAGATCTTTTCACAAACACTTAATGATTGTCACTGTGACCATCTTCTGACCCAAAGCACAAGCAGCCGCGTGACAAAGCAGATAATCCTAATCAATCAGGACCAGATGTCTAAGGCAGCTGCAAACTGCAAACTTAGTGAATCAGGTCTCGCTAAAGAATGTGCCGAAAGAGAAGATCCTGTATGGTTGTAAATGTCACCCCTCTTGATCACATTTGTACAAACAGTAAAAGAAAACAAAATAAGAACTCAAACAGAAGTTATATCATAATGAATCACATGCTATTCATGAATCTAAATAATTCAATCTTTGTAAAACCTTCCCAATGTTGAATACACACACACACACACACACACACACACACACAGAAAAATCATAAAACCATACTGGCTGGCCTCACAAATTCATGACTACACATAGGCTCTTAACACAGCGGAAATTCAATTCTGCCATCTCGGTTCCCTTACCCACTCTCCAGAGGGCTCTGTTACAGAGTGCCCGCCAGCAATGCTTTATCCTACATACACTGCCTGACTACCAACATGATCCGCACCTATTGCCTCAGTTTCCCTTCTAGCTGCTAGCTGGTTTTAAAATGCAGAACACAGTCTGCTGTAACTCTCCTCTCAAATTTTCTAGGATTCCCTCAGGCAAACTTCCTCTCTCTTGTCTGTATCATTTCTCTCATCCTATGATCTCAGTCACATTAGCATAGGGACAACTCCTCATTTCTTTTATTTAAAAAAAAAATAAATTTGACCAAAAGGTTCCTCTTTCTTATAGACTAAGTTCTGTTTATTAAAATGATTAAAATCTTCCCAGTTGTCAAAAACATTTGGAGGTGGATTCTGTTTCCATTTGGCCTTGGTTTCAAGTTTGGGGTTGAAACCATCTTGTCTCAGCCAATATCTTATACAACAGCATTCAACACAAGCGGCTACGAGTTTTCCCCTCCTGATTTATGTCATGCTCCACTCTTCTTTGTGGAACTCTCAATTTCACTCAGTTCTCTCTAGCCACCCCAACTTTCACTAGTTCTTGAGGGTCCATGGCACCCTAGTCCTCTAAACCTCCCTGGTCATCAGAGCCAGGTCTTAGAGACCCAGAGCGGCTAATTTCCAGTTCTATCAAAAGCATGCTCCTCAGCCGCACCCCAAACCTTCCTCTACCCCACAGCCAGGGTTGGCAGACCCACACCGGTCACCCCGAGCGGTCACCCCGAGGCTAGACCGAAGCCTGCCCTCCAGCCCCCACGATCAGGCTCACTCCACAGACCATGGGCCCCTCGGAGTCCAGCCTGTGCTAGAGGCCTCCGCGCATCCATGGCTCCTTTTCTTTCCTGAGAGGCAGAAGAAGGATGACCCCTCATGCCTGAGCGCCACCTGACCTGGCCCACCTCTCCTCACCTGGGCCCATCGGTCCGCGGCCCCAACCGCCTCCCAGGAGGTTCGCGCCAGAGCCTCGACGAGTCCAATCTCGCAGGCCCCCCACGAGCATGCGCACTGCAGTCTCATTCAGCCAGTCTAAGCCTGGTCGGGACGACAGTGCTTCCCCTGCTGGTCTTTCGCGGTACTGCAGCGCCCGCTGTAGCTCCCGGAATTAAGTTCCCTGTAGTGTTTGCCTCTAGCCTGGGGGTTTTATTTCCTTCTGGCCAAGCTTACAAAAACAGCTGTTGTATAAGCATCCACACCTTCTGTGGGAGTAGTTTCTATGCCGCCTACTGGGTCCCAAAGGGATGGGATGGGAAGTCTCTTTAGATTTAAGATCTGAGCAAGGCAGACAGATTAGTGCAGGAATCCCTCGTCTGGGCCAGAATAGGAAGTCAATTGACTACATCAGATGGAGCAGTTTCAGCTAGAGAGGTCACATTAGAGGAACTTCAAAGAGTAGACATTGCCTGAGAATGTGAAGCCAGACGCCTTCTGTCTTGATGAGAACATCTTTTCATTTGGTTCAGTTCCCTTGAAAATATGACAGGACTTGTGTGCTGCGCTTAGCCCTGCTTGCTCAAGGAGCTGCCGTGTAGCCGAATAGCAAGAGCTACCCTTTGACCTGGCACAGGGCAGTGAGTTTCCTGTTCCAGGCTCCAGGGCTGGAAGTATCCTCTCTTCGCTGACCTTTCTAAACCTGTGTTTTGCCGGCTCTCAGTAGTGGGAAGCATCTTACAGGCCCTACTGTATTAAAGTCATCATTTTGTCTCCAGAGACCAGTTCACCACAAGAAATTTTCCAACTTTTGTCTCAGTTTTTAAAAAGGAGACCGAATTTTATGCGTGTGTTTTGAGCATAGACAGACGGATGCATTCAGCTCCAGTGCCCTAACGGAGTTCTATGCTCACATCCCTGTCTTGACTTTTTCTCCCAACAGTCAATTTAGTGCTCTGTCCTTTGTTCCTTCTGAGTTAGAAAGTAGGGCTGGATCCCCTCGTGGAGCAGCCAATGATCCCAGCCAATGATCCCAAAACAGAGGCCAAAAACCTGGTTACTAAGGTCCTTCTTTTCCTTAATCCAGAACTTAACCTCACAGGGCTTCCAGCCACGTTCCCAAACCCTTGCTTCCCAGTACAGGCCTGGGCCCACTCTCTAGTCTACCAGCCCAGGTCTCAGCTCTGCCTATGTGGGGTCATTCTTTCCCATCCCCTTTCAGCCTGGCAGACAAATGTCTCTATTGATCTTTGGCCAGCTCTTCCTCAGTTACCACACCCTATTATTTTTGGTGTTAAAAAAAATATACCCACGGCTGAGAACAGTAGACACCATCCATGGGAATACTTTTCAAGAAGCACCACAGGTGCCTGAAATCACAGAAGGCACCAATCCCATCTATATTCTCCTCTCTACATACACATAAATATCACAAAGCTTAATTTATAAATGAAGCCCAGTTAGGCATAGCTGACAATGTTCATAATAAAGTAGAACATTGTAAAGGTTTATCATAAAATTGTCATCATCACTATCACGCTTACACTCTGTGGCCTTTATTAAATAAGAGTAATTAGAATAAAATATTGAGATAACATGACAGTCCATCGGAAAACCAAGAATGCTACTATCTGACCAGTGGGGGTGTAGCATTTGCTACATAAATGCTCTCGATGGAGGAATGATTCATGGCTCAAGCACACAGAGTGGGAGAGGTTGGGCTTCTACCATACTGGGAATTTTAATGTTAAGTCTATACATTATTTCGGGAGATTTTTGATTAATATTTTATCACAGTTGATCACAGGTAATTAAACTTTTAAAAAATTAAAACTGTAGATAGTGGGGAGCTTCTGTAATTTATGAAGAATGTCAATTATTTCTTATAGTTCTAGGAAATGAGAGGTCCAAAATCAGGGAGCTGGAACCTGCCAAGGGTCTTTGTGTTTTGTCCTCCAAAAAGGATAAGCACTCTTTCATTATCTGGCAGATGGCAAAAAGATAAAGAGGGAAAGGGAGCAAACCCCCCCCCATTTTATAGTAACATTGATCTTACTTACAAGGGCAGAGTCCCAAGCCCAATTTCACTCAAATTCCAGCATGAGAGTTTGTGTTTTCGTTAAGGGATTTTGGTGTGTTGGTTTGTGATTGGGTGGGTGGGTTGGTTGGTAGGTTAGTGGGTGGGTGGGTTGGTTGGTAGGTTAGTGGGTGGGTTGGTGGGTTGGTTGGTTGATGGGTTTGTTGGTTGGTGGGTGAGTGGGTCCATAGCTGGCAAAGTCACTTCTTCATAGCCTCCAAGGCCCAGGCTTAGTCTCAAGTTCAGAACTTTTCATCAAGGCTTCCAGCCTGGAAAAGCAGATAATAAAAAATTAAAAATACTGACAGAAACCTAACCATGGTAATACATACCTCTAAGCCCGGCATTCAAGAATCACAGGCAGAAGGATCAAGAGTTTGCAGCAGAGTTGAAGGGGTGGCTCAGCCGGTAAAGTACATGCCATAAAAGTGTGAGAACCTGAGCTCAGATCTCCAGAACCCAAGTAAAAAGCTGGGCACAGTGGCACGTGCCTGTAATGCGAATACTAGGAAAGGAGCTGTGGAAACAGGGAGATCACTGAAGTTCATTCCAGCCAGCCTCGCCCAGTAGATACGCTTCAGATTTAGTGAGAGACCTAATAAATAAATAAATAGATTGGCCTCAAATAAATAAATGTGGAAAGTGGCCTGCCATCTACCTCTGCCATCTATATGTGTGCACATGCATTCACAAACAGCCATCCACACATGTGATAACACCCACATTAACAATCGCACACAGTATATACCATATACACACCTCATGATATGACACACACACATGCCCACAGAGAGGGAAAGAGAGAGCTAGTTCAGGTCAACTAGGCTATGTTATGAATTCCAACCACTGTGGAAGCCTGTCAAAGGAGAAGAAGAAAGAAAAAAGAAACCGTGATTGAAACAGAATAATCCCTTGAGTGACATTTCCCCTCCACAACAACCCTGGTGCAAGCCTCTGCTTGGTTGCTCAGTTTATTTTGGGATGGAATTTTTCACAGCCAGAATTAAATATGAGTTGATGAGAACCATGAGCTCGAAAGAAGCTGTGTGGCCTCTCTGTGTGCCGCTTTCTTTCTGCCTGACTTTGAGACACTTGCCATAAAAGACTCTATAAAAATAAATTGAGCGAAGTCCAATCCCAATAAAAGCCCCAGTGGAAACTGAAAAACATTTTATTTAAAGAGCTTCGGAAGGACATGCACTTACTTCATAATAAATGCCCAGTCCCTGAGCCTGGGAGGTGGCAGACACCCCACAAATATAAAATGATTGTTCCATTAGATGGCTGTTAACTCATTCACAGCTTCGATGTACCCATTGCTCCGTAAGATACACCTTAAGGAGAGAGGCCGTAGGCTTTGCTATTGTACCTCATTAGTTGAGCTTAACAGAGCACAATTTCTTTGTGTCTTTTCAATGTCAATCAAACTTGCTCCAATGTCTTTTTCACTAGGCTCTTGCATGTAAAACCTCGGGCTGGTCCATGAGGTGAAGCACCCAGAACAGTCCCGTACTAGCTTACCTAACTGCTTGTCCCCATTCTGCATTCCCACCTGGGGAAAGGGAGCATCACTGTCTTTTCCTTTCTCACCCTGTTTTACGTACATGCCCTACCCACCAGACCCAGGCTCTGGCACCTCTGTGTTGGCATTCTCAGCAAAGAACTGTCTAAGCAGGTATGAACGATGCTCATTGCTTCTCAGGGATTTCCCTGCAGGAAATCTTCACATCCGACTGAGTTTCATTGCCTGTGCAATGCCACATAACCTCCATCCACCATAGTAATTAACCCTTTCAGGGTTGTCATCAGATCTCCAGCACTCACTGCAGGACAGGACCCCTATGTAGTTGGCTCAGAAGCTCAGTTATATAGTACCCAAGACTCAGGGTCCCTTCATCTTCCTGCTCAGATAGCCATAATATTGATTTCATTTGGCCGATTCTTAAGATTGGTTCTACTCTGTGGGTCCTAGAAAGACCAACAGTGTCTAGCCATTGGAGTGCATAAATAAGGATTTGTGAATTTCCTTCATAGATGCATGGAGGAACTTTTCCAACCCCCCCCCCCAAATATCTATGTGTCCCCTGAATTAAATATGATGGTTCATTCTATCACTACCAAAGGGGCATTTCTCTGAAGGCAGCCATCCAGGCAAACCTGGGCAAGGAGGAGGATGATAAGATGCTGAAAAAGCCAATCACAGACTACTTTATACCCACAGAGAGCGCACAGGGCTGGTTTTGAGAATGGAGTCAGAAAGAAATTTGGAGTCTGTTGGTCTTGAACAATCTCTTGTCAAAGGTGAGGGACATCATGTCAGTCAGACAAGGATGATTCTAATTTTTTTTTAAGAAAGCAGAGAGCCTATAATCCATAGCTTCTCCTGTTCATTTCCTCTCCTGTTCCTCTGATAACCTCAGCTGTGTCTACATAGACATACACCCACGCTCTCCTAGTCCATCAGTGTGTGCAGCACATCTATCTCTTCGGTCCTTTCCACACAGTCTCTGGTAAATAAAGCCATGGCTCATATTGCTGTAAGGCCTTAGTAACAGCTTCCTCTGCAAAAAAGTACAGTGCAACCTCACCTCAATAAAAACATCTCCCCGTGATCCTCTCTCTATCTACTACATGTGCAAAGCCAAACATGGTCAAATCAATTATTCCTCAACAGTCCCTGCATTAGCCAGCTTTCTGTTGCTGTAACAAAATACCTGAGATTATCAGCTTTGAAAAGGAGGAAAGGTCTTTTCAGACTCTCAGTCTGAGCAGCTTCAGTCTGATGCCACTTGGTCCGGTAGCATGTGGGCCTGTCTTCCTTAAGTCGATTGTTGTCCTACCCCACAAACCAGGCTAATCTCTCCAATATGAATTCTGTAACAAACATAACTGAGAAGCCAAGACTCTTCATTCACAATCTACTCCAGCCTTGGCTCCTCCTCCACCTCAACTTGCCACTGCCCACGCCCAACCGGCCAAGTCCTATAATACACATTTATTCAAGGTCTACCTCTTTAACAGGATTAAAATTTCCTTTGAGGTTAAAAAAGTAACTGTTGTTTATATGTTGATTTCTGTACTATCATTCTGACAGCAGTCCTGCTGACTATGGTGCTGTCTCATGTGTTTGTCTTTGATCTCCTCCTAGGTAGCAGGACCCCATATAAAATCCACATCCACATCTCTCCCCATCATCTTGGCCTAACTGGGTACTAGGTGCTCCATAAGTGTTTATCACAATGAAATGGAGCACATAGATAACATCTTTTCCAATATTCTTTTGGTTCCTTTTCTCTCTGCAGTTGTATTCTCCAACAGAGCTCATGTAACTAGGAGAAAGAAATGTTTTAAATTATTTTATTTTGTGATAAACACTATAAGTATCACAGTGGTGGCTCTATGTAGGCAGGCTGGTGGGCAGTCATGCGCAACTCAGATACAGGCAGTCTCTGAGGCTTTCCTTCTTTCTCCTCTGTCTATAGATCTGTAGCTTTCTGAAGAACTCATTTTGAGAGTATGTGGGGCGGCCATGGAGGAGGCAAAACAGAGTTGAGTGAAAATCCACCGTTTAATGAAACTTTTTTGGCTTGAAATGGTTGTGTTTTTGTGAGGCCCCTAATAATGAGAGTGGGGGTGTCTCTGATTCTTTTGCCTGTTCATTGGATATTTTCCTCCTACGTGGTTGTCTCATTCAGCTTTGATGTGAGAGTTTATGCCTAGTTTTATTGCATCTTGTTACGCCATGTTTGGTTTTCTCAAGGGAAATAGAGGAGCAATAGATCTGGGGGTATGGCTGGGAGAAGGGGAAGGATGCTGCAGTCAGGATTTATAATATGAGAGAAAAGTATTTTTAAGGGGGAAAAGAATGTTATACAAATGGAATCAGATTTGTACTGTCTTTTGGACTGCCTTTTTTTAGAGTAATTCTTTGGAGTTCCATCCTACCTGGTTGTGTATGTGTCAATCGCCCACTTTTTACATGGCTTATCACCCTTTGTTTAGCCATTAATTGGTTGAAAGACATTTGGCTTTTTCTGGCTCAGTGCAATTGCAAATAAACTCACAAAGAATATTTGTATAAATATAAACTTTAATTTATCTGGTATAAACTCACAGTGTACAACTTCTTGGTCCTGTGGCAATTGTGTGTTTGGTTTTTATAAATTGGTTATCGAGGTGTTTCTGGGTCAGATGCTCAGTTTACATTCTTAGCAGCGTAGAGGCTGTGCATTCTTAGCGGTAACGAAGAGGTGATGCCTTCTTAGTGGCTACATAGAGGCAGGGCATGCTTAGCGGCAACAGAGGGGCACTACAGTCTTAGCGGTAACATACAGGCGGTGCATTCTTAGTGGCTACATAGAGGCAGTGCATGCTTAGCAGTATAGAGGCAATGCATGCTTAGCGGCAGCATAGAGGCCGTGCATTCTTAGCGGTAATGAAGAGGCGGTACAGTCTTAGCAGCAGCAGAGGGGCACTGCAGTCTTAGTGGCAACGTACAGGCGGTACATTCTTAGTGGCTACATAGAGGCAGTGCATGCTTAGCAGTATAGAGGCAGTGCATGCTTAGCGGCAGCACAGAGGCGGTGCAGTCTTAGCAGCAACAGAGAGGCACTGCAGTCTTAGCAGCAACGGAGAAGCACTGCAGTCTTAGTGGCAAGGGAGAGGTAAGTACAGTCTGAGCGGCAACATAGTCAGACAGTGCAGTCTTCCCACATCCTCACTGGCTTTGGGTATTGTCTGCATAACCTTATTTTACCATGTGGAGACATTCATAAAACAATGCTGTAACTTCAGTTTACATTGGTGGTTCATGAAATTCAGCTTTGATATGACTCTGTATAACACCTGTAAAGGAATGTCTACTAATAATTCATATCAATTTTCTATTTGGATTTCTTTTTTGCTATTGAGCTTTGAGGGTTCTTTTTATATACTAGATACTAGTTCTTAGTTGTATTTATAGCTACCTTCTTTCATTTTGAAGTTTATCTTCAGTCTTTTTACTAAAGTCTGTACAGGGGAAAAATGTCAATTCTTTTATTTATGGGTCATCACATATAAGATCTCTTTGTCTAGTCATAGGTTTTAAAAACTTTTTTTCCTTTTAAAAGTCTTACCCTTTTACAGTTACATTTAAATCCATTACTTGTTTTATACAAAGTGTGAAGTATAGATAATTGCTATCCCCATACTATTAAGAAATTATTCTTTCTCCATGGAATTTCTTCTATACTTCTGTCAAAAATACCAATTGAGAATATGTGTGTAAACATATTTCTGCGTTCTGCATTCAGTCCTATGTATCTGTTTTTTATCTACAAAATTACATAGCAAGCCTTAATTTGGGGTCCAGTAATTTCTCCCACCTTATTCTTCTTTTAAAAGATATTTTATTGATTCTAAAGCCTGTACCTTTAATATAAATTTCAGAATAAATTTTCTTCATATAATTATATTATGAACATAAAACAAAATTGATTGCAGAATATAGTTTTCTACAGCTCCAAATTATTGTGCCAGGATTATGATAGGAACTTCAGTAGACATACAAATAATTTGGGGGATATTTTGGTATCTTTACTATTTCAAATGAGTTAACCAATGCTACATTGTATTTAGGACTGGATATGCATATATTTCCGCAACTTCCAGGATATATAAGAACTTGAAATTTTTGGCAAGGGATAAGGTAGAGAAGTCACTGAGAAACCTCAGAGGTTCTCGGACAGTTGTCTCCAAATCCGGCCATAATAACAATCACCTGCTGAACTGCGTGATAGGATGTGCCTTTGGCATCACCCAGTCTAGTCACTCAGGATTGCAAAGTGTAAGCCCACTGGAAGTTTGAAAGTGTTCCGTGTAGAGAAGTATGCTGTGTGTGCTGAGAGCCAGGGTTCACCCACGAATTCATAGGACTGTACCGCTCCTTCTCATACTTCCCCTGGCATAAAGTGACAGCTGCCACCAAGCCCTTAAGGCAAGTTAACATGTTTTCATGAAAAAAAAATGGCTCAGCATGGACATACGTGTCCGAGGAGAAGGGACCCTGTCCTACGGGGAGGAAGACTATGTTTACACAGTTAGGTATCTGCCTATTTCTAGTTCAAGTATGGAAGAAACAACCAGACTTCAGAAGATTGGGAAAAAAAACTGTTATTTAGTCATTTTATTGCATAGTTAATTAATTCTCCAAACCTGAGACCTACAAAACTATGCAGCAATATGCAAAGATATATTTACTGTCCAAAACAAGGCTATTCAAATTGCTGAAAAATTATTTTCCATTAGTGGCAGAACATGCCATGACCTACATTAAACACGCACCCTCATTATATTATGTGAGACCTTATCTCTGCTATGTGGTTCATGTTATACAGCAGCACACCAGAGACTTGAATTGTGGTCCACCAGGTCTACTTCTTTTATGTATTTGCTCATTCCAGAAGTTTTATTGCAGCATCTACATAGCAACATCAAGAAATGTTAGCTCTACTATAGTTTACATTTATATAATGAAAATCAGACATTAAGATCAAACAGAAAAGTCATTTGAAAAGAACACATGATTATTTGGAGTTGAAGGAAAGACAGAAAAACCCAAACAGAAAAACATAGAAAGTTGTTCCCCCTGTGGCCTTTGAGCCAAGTCCCTTGGCAGATTCCTTCCAGTATACTGGTGATACTTTGATAAGAGTCCTTTGACCGATGAAGACTCAACAGTGCGAACCAGGATGTTGCATCACCCACCTTGGAAAATGGTGCCCCTGTTTGGCAACCAGAACTTTCCTTTGCCGTAGTTTACCTTATTTAAATAATTAGTCCCCAGTTCCTTTCATGAGAGGAATCCCAGTCCATACACACAAAGATTTGCTTGACTTAAACCCCAGAGCTGAAGAGGAAGTCATGACTACTAAAGATGATTAGCCTCAGAAACACCAGGCACGAAGACTTAGAAGTCAGCACTTAACACCCCATCTTCTCGGGGATGCTTCTTTGGTGGTAGCACAGCAAATAGGTAGGTACATTCTCTGGACCAAAATCAACTGAGGGTTCTTCCACCGAAAGGATGCCCACACGGGAGCCCTTAGGTTCTGTCCCAGGAGATGCTTTGCTCAGTGTGCTCACCTAAAAGAGTGAGCAGATGTTAGTAGGTGGCTGGTTGGTTGTGCAGAAACCTCTCTAAATCAGATAATTCAACCCTGTTCTTACTATCCCACTGAACTGTGGTTTGGTGATTTTGTTTTTCCTGGGTTTTGTTGTTTTTTTGACTTCGCAAAAAGAAAAATGTTTGTTTGTTTAAAGGTGTGAACAAGCATATCTGTCATGCAGTTGTGCGGGCAGGGAGAGGTGCCCCCCTCACCCTTCACAACCTATAATAGATGAGGGAGCTGACAATACAGAAGAGCTCACCTTGGTGACAAGGACATGGGACAGCTGGTAGGCTGACCAACCCCGCAACTGCCCAAGCCCAGCACAAGGATTAAGTGTTGACCCACCCCAAGTCCACTCCATCTGTGATCTGCTGGAGCACAGGGGGAAGGGGACAGGGGGAGAATCCCGCAGATCCAGGACTACAGGTTCTCCATAACTCAGGGCAGCACTGAGATGTCCAGGAAGAATCCTAGTGAGGGCCCAATGTCTATGGTGTAGCAGAGACTAGAGGACTCAAACTAGACTGGCGATTCTTTGTGATGAATGCCTGATGTAAAAAGGTGTGGATAAAGAAGGTTACTATGTAAAATTAATTAACTTTTTGTGCTCCGGAGTCCTTGAAAAAACATGTTGTCCTCCTGCTACTTGATGGAAAGTTGTGTGTGTTATAGACTCTTGTGGAAAGATCCATTCTGTGAAAATGCATCAAAAGCCAGTTCTGACAGCTGCAGTTTGGATCCACAGAGAATGTGAACCTGAACAATTTAAATAAAACCACAAAGCCTATTGATAGAAGAGAACTAAGAATACCACAAAGACTGATTGAATTTACTTATAGAAAATACCTTTTTTTCAAAAGATTTCTAAATTGTGTGTGTGCGTGTTTGTGTGTGTGGTGTCTGCCGCCTGTGTGCCTATATCTGTAGAAACTAGAAGACAGTGTAAAATCCCCAGGAACTGGATTACAGGTGGTTGTGAACACCCTGGTATGGGTGCTGGCGATCTGCTCTTCATTGCGGATTCATCTCTCTAGCATCAGGAAAAAAAAATTATTTTTAATCATCTTTGTCTAAATGGAGCAAACAATACTTCGACTACAGCTGTAAAGGATGCACTACTTAGCCATAAACAAAGTCCTCTTGTACCCTCCTCTCCCAACTTCTGGGACAAATGAGAATAATACACAGAAGTACTCACCTTCTGGATGACTTGGACCCTTCAGAGATTTTAAGGGATGTACATGGTGCTTTTCCCAAAAGAGTCACACTGCCTAGGGATAGTGTGATTCATAGCCCTGGGTGCTATAACGAACGCATACATGTGGAACAACCACAGAGCCTAAGCCCAAGCTGGCACCATGAGCACTCAACACCTGACTTCCATCCTCCATAAGCAGCAGAGAAGACCGGTTCTTTTTTTGAGGTAGGATTTGAGATGATGACATGGTTCATCCCAACCACATCCCCAGTCTATAGCCGAGGGCCAACCAGTTCATCTATTCCACACTCAACCATAGATGAGAGCTTCTCCCTGCCCCAACCTGACGTTAGGACACAGCCTGTCTGCGTAGTGCCTTTGTCTATGTGGAAAAACAGCAGAATCAGCTGTGTTTAAAAGCTTGCATCATCCCACTGAAGTCTATGAAAACAATAGCTAGCTGTGACCAAAAGCACCTTATACACATGGTACTGTCCTCTCAGACTTTCAACAACAGCCTCGGGTAAGCGTCATTGTCTCCATGTGCAGTGAACGGTGGCACCAGGATGGAAACATTAGCCCCTCCCATGG
The DNA here is from genome assembly GCF_000317375.1 of Microtus ochrogaster. Lineage (NCBI taxonomy): Eukaryota > Metazoa > Chordata > Mammalia > Rodentia > Cricetidae > Microtus > Microtus ochrogaster. The sequence goes on from NC_022013.1 coordinate 59,070,079, forward strand.
GAATGCCCTTTCCTCTCTGCTCTCTTTCTGGAGACAGCCATCAATGTCTTAGTTGGATCCCTACGGGTGCCCGTAGCTGGCTCAGCCTTCTTTCAGCTCTCCTGCCACACCGAGATCAACTAGAAGGGTGATCCTTAACATGCAAGCCTCTCCCTGCTGGCTTCACAGTTTTATACATCCATCCGTGTCTTCCTTCCATGTCAGGATGTCGGATTCCGACTACAAATGTATGTGAATGACCTCTGAGGCCTCAGAATCCTCCTAGTTACTTGTTGTCTATTTCAGATAAGAATGGGACTTTTTAGCATCATATTCATGTTAAGAGGGGGG
>NC_022013.1:59070653-59073153 GCF_000317375.1 Microtus ochrogaster
TGTGTGTCCTACGTACTGGGATTACAAATATGAGCCACCATGCCTGACTTTCTGATGTGTACCTAACCACAAAGGCTCTATAAGCAGCCTCCAGTAACATGACACCTGGAGTATTCTCTGAAGCATATACATCCCAGGGCCAGGTAGGTGAGACAAGACAGAAACTAGCCCTTGACATGCTGGTCTCCAAAAAGCTAAACCTGGGGAGAGAAGGTGTGTCCACACATGTGCTGGAGGGCAGCAAAGGGGACACTCAACGTGTGGACCCAGGAGCAGGGAGAGAATGGCTTGAATTCTGCCTCTCTGCTTTAGTCACTGTAGAGCCCTGGAGAAGCCTCTGATGAAGCATATGAAACAGTCCCCAATTGGTAAAGTAGTCATGGAACAGGGACCACAGTAAGCAGTCAGCAGAAATGACTTCCAGATGATACCCTAGGGGACCATTACTCCAACCTAAGTGAGTTCCGTGAAGCCTCATCCCACACAGAGTGCGATACCCACCTGAGGATGCCACAGACTCCTCCAAATCCTCCCAGTCACTCTCACTCCCGGGGGATCCTTCCGGAAGTGTAGACTTTGCGAGAGCACCCCAAGAACAGAACTGCGGCAGAGGAATAGTCTCAGAATCCGCCTCTAGACATTCTTCACAGGGCAGCTGGCCTGAGAACGTGGAGTTGAGGGTCAGGTAGTCTTCATCTTCCAAGGTGAGAGAAGAGGTTTCATGAAGAAAACATGTGCCACCTTCAGCATCATCCCTGTCCGATCCAGGACCAGAAAACAGAAACGTGTGTGTGGTCCAGCCTCCACCAGCAATTCCTGGCCTGCCTTCTCCTTGCCTCTCAAGATCCTCATCCTTGTTCATTACCTAAGACCCAGCCAGAGGATGCCCAGAGCGCCAGGATACAAACAGCAAATTATGGTCCCTGAACTGGTGAGACTACCAGGCACATGAGAACAAGAGCAGCCTGAAATATTACAGTGCAGGTAGTAAGCAGAAACAGCTCAGCATATCAAACCTAGGAGCCCATGGGGGAGCTGCCAGAGGGTACAACAGTGCAGGCAAAGCTATGAGCTGAGGTCAGTTCTAGGACCCGCGTTTTACACTGAGACCCTGGGTAGGTGTACTGCTTATCTGCAATCTTGGTTTTCTTATCTGAAACACTGAAATTGTTAGAATTGTTAGAAGCTATAAATTAAATTATTGTTATACATTATCTGCCTTCCAGGAGTGCTGGTACAGGGTAAGTTTTCCAGCAGTGAAATGCTGCTATTGTGTGTGACTCTGATGGTTTGAACTATTTCAGCAGACAGATTAGAGGGAAAAGAGCCCACGGAGACTAGGAGCAACCTTCAAAGCACTTTGTGCAAATATCAGGTCCCTTTCAGAGCACCGATGAAGTCTTTGGAGAGGCAGCCAGCTGGAGTGACATTATTCCCCATGTCAAAGGAAGGACACAGGAGGCAGAGGACCGGAGAGGCTCATTATCGGGCAATGCACACGCAGATGCAAGAGAAAGATTCAGCCTTCCAGCGAGGACCCAAGATAGCCACACATGCCTTAGACGAGAAAGAGCAGTCCTGCAGACAGCAGGGTGTTTTGTGAAGCACTGCACACATGCAGAGAGGCGCTCAGAAAATATCTGGTGCTAATCTGGTTAGAGAAGATGAGAAGGAAAATCTAAGAGAAAAGCACAGACATTTAGTTGTTTTTCTAACCAACTGCCTGGATCCTCACTTCTTAGCCCCCTGCCCCACACCCAGATCAACGGGTTAGTTTCATTACATGTTCCCATCCCTGCTCCCCTTTCCCCTAATGCCTGTCTCTCTTAAAAATCAACCCTAGAATACCCCAATAACTACAAACCCACAAATGCCAGACAGTGTGGTTTGCTATGAAGGGACATTATTTACAGTCCTGAAAGCCAGCTACAGGATTGTTGATGCTTCTTTCTCCCAGCATCCTGTTCTGTTTTCTCCGCCTACCTAAGGGCTGGCCTATGAAATGGGCCTAGGCAGTTTCTTTATTAATAAGAAATCATTCCCACATCACAGGATCTGTATAAAACTGCATTCATGTGAGCATATGCTTGCTTGTGTATACAAAATGATTTTGTGAAGACGATAAAACAACTTAGAAATTGTCAAGTACTTGGGCAAAAATTTGGTTTAAAAATGTAATAGACTTGGTCAAATGTACATAAATTATGTTTTCTTATAAACATAGAGAAGGAACAGTGGGTAGTTATGACAAAAAAAGCAAGAAAAGCCATGCACTGCCCAGTTGCCTGCTGGTGCAGAGCACAGCTGCCTGCCGGTGCAGAGCAGAGCTGTCTGTGGGTGCAGAGCCCAGCTGTCTGTGGGTGCAGAGCCCAGCTGTCTGCGGGTGCAGAGTTCAGCTGTCTGTGGGTGCAGAGAACAACTGTGTTGGGTACAGAGCACAGCTGTCTGTGGGTGCAGAGCTCAGCTGTCTGTGGGTGCAGAGCAGAGCTGTCTGCGGGTG